>NC_053160.1:69288974-69293974 GCF_016835505.1 Polypterus senegalus | reverse complement strand
TGAAGATGGGCCCATAAGTAACAAAGACTGTTGAAAAGTTCAATATGGCGGCCGACAGTGGCATCATACCACAAATAATAAGTCATACATTGGTTTCGGTTAGTGCAGGGAAGCCGCCTACCAAATTTCGAGAAGATGGGGCCAAAAATAAGAAAGTTCAACATGGCAGACGTTGTTGACCGTTATGACCATTACGCATAGAATTTCGAAATGAAACCTGCTTAACTTTTGTAAGTAAGCTGTAAGGAATGAGCCTGCCAAATTTCAGCCTTCTACCTACATGTGAAGTTGGAGAATTAGTGATGTTGGAAAGTTCAATATCTCGGCTGACAGTGGCATCATACCACCGAAATAAGTATGTGCATTTGTTTCGGTTAGCTCAGGGAAGCCACCTACCAAATTTCATAAAGATGGGGCCGTAAATAAGAAAGTTCAACATGGCGGACGTTGTTGACCGTTATGACCGTTACACGTAGAATTTCGAAATGAAACCTGCTTAACTGTTGTAAGTAAGCTGTAAGGAATGAGCCTGCCAAATTTCAGCCTTCTACCTACACGGGAAGTTGGGGAATTAGTGACGTTGGAAAGTTCAATATGGCGGCCGACAGTGGTGTCATACTAACGAAATAAGTACGGACATCAGTTTCCGTTAAAAGTTCAATATGGCGGCCGACAGTGGCATCATATCACCGAAATAAGTACCAAATTTCAGCCTTCTACCTACACGGGAAGTTGGAGAATTAGTGACGTTGGAAAGGTTAATATGGTGGCTGACAGTGGCGTCATACCACCGAAATAAGTACGTACATCGGTTTTGGTTAGAGCAGGGAAGCCACCTACCAAATTCCGTGAAGATGGGGCCATAAATAAGAAAGTTCAACATGGCGGGCGATGATGAACGTTATAGACCGTTATGACCGTTACGCGTAGAATTTCGAAATGAAACCTGCTTAACTTTTGTAAGTAAACTGTAAGGAATAACCCTGCCAAATTTCAGCTTTTACCTACATGGGAAGTTGGAGAATTAGTGATGAGTCAGTGAGTGAGTGAGTGCTTTGCCTTTTATTATTATAGATATATACATATACATATATATATATATATATTTTTTTTAAATATATACACACACACACACACATATATACAATATTTGCCCTAAAGGCTTTCTGCATTCAACAATTTCAACTATACTTTTTGCAGAATTTGGCAAGGATTTCTTGTTGTTGCTGTGAATTAAACCTGTGGGGCTTCTGCCTTTCCTTCCATTTTCCTTTTGATATTTTAATACTGTGCAATAAAAAAAACTTCACAAAAATACTTTAATGTAGATGGGATGGACAAAATAGTATAAACACCACATGTAAAATTAAAATTACAAGTACAGTACAGCTAAAAATGAGTCATATTAGGTTGATTACCAATACTAACTGCCAGCTATAAAATAAGCCTGACAATTGCACTTTGATGTGTAGGTTTTCAAGCTGCCCCTGGGAAGATTCATTAAAACAGCTAAATATTCCGCATTAATATCCACTTTCTCAGAAAATTATTTTTTTGCACTTTATTGTCAGTAATGATATGTGTATTGGCCACCAAGCCATATCACATTTGGGGAGGCTAACTGTTAAACCTTTGGTCTTTCAATGCACCTTATTTTTCTTCACGCTGATCTTGCTAAGTGGCATCTCCATCACACCATTACTACTATCATAGATATACAACAGCATTAGATTTGTGCAACTAGAAGCAAACATTAGAAACAACTACTACATATGTAACCTTTATGGAAACTATATAAATCAGTAGCTGGTTACTGAGTTCTATAATGTGACATGTAATATCAATATCTAAATGCTGTTAATGAATCCTCCAAACTCAGATTACACTTTTTATTTTATACACAATGTTCTAAACAGGGTGGCACAAAGCCAAAACTTCTCATTTCACATTTATTCTCCAACTACAAGCCAAAATCAAATAAAATAATGTCACTGTTAAAACCTGAAAAAGCAAATAAAAAAAATCTTAAAACTACTTTCTCCTTATTTCCACTTTCTCTTCTCAGCTTATAGTAGATACACTGTTTTGGTGACATTGTTGACGTCTGGGAGCATTGGAAAGGGATTTGTGAAACTGCAGCTCTCACACAAGCAACCTCTAAGCAGAGCAATTTGTGTGTGCGGTCTTGGGAGCCTCAATGGTGGCCATGAGGCATAAGCAACGACCAACATCCTCTGTCAATAGGGTCGCTTTGGATTAGGTCCTTTGATTGCTCTGCATGTTTGCATAAAGGCCAAGGTGTATGAGGAAATTTTCTAGACTACTTGTAAACGTATAGTTCTCTCATTATATTCCCTTATTCCAGAAAGACAATACCTCTGCACTGCCAAGACAACTGAGGTGTGTTTTCACAGTTATAAGGTTGAAATCAAACACCTTAATGACATCCCTAATTACCACATCTAAGCATAATTAAAACTTATTGGGAAGTGCCAGGGCACAGAGTGTGAAGAAGATTTCTATTTCCATGACTCCCCAAAGAACTAAAGGCTCTTGTTGTTGAAGAATGGTGTGATACCCAACTACATAGCATGTATGATAGCATTTCCTAAAACTAATAAAGTTGTGTAATGTAGAATAATATTTAATACTTTGATAACTGTTTGTAAAGTCATGAAATTATATGTAGTGTAATGTAGTCAAATGACATTTCTTGCTATGCTGAAACAGCCATTATGTTAAAGAATCTTGTCATTTTACTTGGATACTGAAAATGTACCTTGTCTGTTAATGTGTTGGTATTTTCACAAGAGTTACCAGAATGTTTTGATAATTTGTTCAAGTAAGGACCAAATTATAATGAAAGAATAAAGATATAGAATTTTAAAACAATTGATATATTTAAACATTGCAATCAGGGTGCATTTTACAATATTCAAAATGCTTTATTAAAAAACACATGATGCGAGCTCTTCAAGTCTGTCTTATGAAAGACTTTTCAAGTTTCTTAAATTGAAATGTGTCTTTTTAAAAGTGCTCTCTTCAACTTTTATTTTATTTTAGTTTGTTAAAAGGCAACACATTAACTGTTTATTATCTCAGTATATAACAGAATTATTTTCAGCTGGTCAACTTTTAGAGCAGTTTAAGGCACCAGTGACTCCAGATGCAGTGTGCAAATGCATGAGGCACAACATATTCTGAGCAGTTATGAGCAAAACTAATTTAAGATGAATATAACATACAGTGCATCCAGAAAGTATTCACAGTGCATCACTTTTTCCACAATTTGTTAAGTTACAGCCTTATTTCAAAATGGATTAAATTCATTGTTTTCCTCAGAATTCTGCACACAACACCCCATAATGACAACGTGAAAAAAGTTTACTTGAGGTTTTTGCAAATTTATTAAAAAATAAAAAAAACTGAGAAATCACATGTACATAAGTATTCACAGCCTTTGCTCAATACTTTGCCGATGCACCTTTGGCAGCAATTACAGCCTCAAGTCTTTTTGAAAATTATGCCACAAGCTTGGCACACCTATCCTTGGCCAGTTTCGCCCATTCCTCTTTGCAGCACCTCTCAAGCTCCATCAGGTTGGATGGGAAGTGTCGGTGCACAGCCATTTTAAGATCTCTCCAGAGATGTTCAATCGGATTCAAGTCTGGGCTCTGGCTGGGCCACTCAAGGACATTCACAGAGTTGTCCTGGAGCCACTCCTTTGATATCTTGGCTGTGTGCTTAGGGTCGTTGTCCTGCTGAATGATGAACTGTCGCCCCAGTCTGAGGTCAAGAGCACTCTGGAGTAGGTTTTCATCCATGATGTCCCTGTACATTGCTGCAGTCATCTTTCCCTTTATCCTGACTAGTTTCCCAGTTCCTGCCGCTGAAAAACATTCCCACAGCATGATGCTGCCACCACCATGCTTCACTGTAGGAATGGTAATGGCCTGGTGATGAGCGGTGCCTGGTTTCGTCTAATTGTGACGCCTGGCATTCACACCAAAGAGTTCAATCTTTGTCTCATCAGACCAGAGAATTTTGTTTCTCATGGTCTGAGAGTCCTTCAGGTGACTTTTGGCAAACTCCAGGCAGGCTGCCATGTGCCTTTTACTAAGGAGTGGCTTCCATCTGGCCACTCTACCATACAGGCCTGATTGGTGGATTGCTGCACAGATGGTTGTCCTTCTGGAAAGTTCTCCTCTCTCCACAGAGGACCTCTGGAGCTCTGACAGAGTGACCATCGGGTTCTTGGTCACCTCCCTGACTAAGGCCCTTCTCCCCCGATCGCTCAGATTAGATGGCCGGCCATCTCTAGGAAGAGTCCTGGTGGTTTCGAACTTCTTCCACTTACGGATGATAGAGGCCACTGTGCTCATTGGGACCTTCAAAGCAGCAGAAATTTTTCTGTAACCTTCCCCAGATTTGTGCCTCGAGACAATCCTGTCTCAGAGGTCTACAGACAATTCCTTTGATTTCATGCTTGGTTTGTGCTCTGACATGAACTGTCAACTGTGGGGCCTTATATAGACAGGTGTGTGCCTTTCCAAATCATGTCCAATCAACTGAATTTACCACAGGTGGACTCCAATTAAGCTGCAGAAACATCTCAAGGATGATCAGGGGAAACAGGATGCACCTGAGCTCAATTTTGAGCTTCATGGCAAAGGCTTTGAATACTTATGTACATGTTCTTTCTCAATTATTTTATTTTTAATAAATCTGCAAAATTCTCAAGTAAACGTTTGTCACTAAATCATTATGGGGTGTTGTGTGCAGAATTCTGAGGAAAAAAATTCATTTAATCCATTTTGGAATAAGGCTGTAACATAACAAAATGTGAAAAAAGCAAATGCAGTTTAAAACACAGGCAGGTCTTTTTAAACTTTATTATGCACATGGCTTCATGTGTGCTGCGTATTTCCATCTTTTGCCGGCTGCTGTCACACTATTATTATTCTTCGTGATCACTTATAGGTATGAGCAGTTTGGAGGGG
>NC_053160.1:69261474-69283974 GCF_016835505.1 Polypterus senegalus | reverse complement strand
ATGTAGGTTTGGATTTTTTTCTCCCTAAATAATAAAAACCATCATTTAAAAACTGCATTTTGTGTTTACTTGTGTTATATTTGACTAATGGTTAAATGTGTTTGATGATCAGAAACATTTTGTGTGACAAACATGCAAAAGAATAAGAAATCAGGAAGGGGGCAAATAGTTTTTCACACCACTGTAGATATATATAGATATATATATATATATATAGATATATATAGATATATAGATAGATATAGATATATAGATAGATATAGATAGATAGATAGATAGATATGAGAACAACACTCATATTAATGACAAAACAATTACATTAACAATCATGTTACATTATTTTTAAAATTTTTCCTTTTCTTTTTCGTACCTTCTTTAACACACTACTTCTCCGCTGCGAAGCGCGGGTATTCTGCTAGTTATGCATATGAAAGAATTAAACAGGACAGAACAAAAAGTACTCCCTACAAATGGAGAAGTAGGTCTCACATTTCTCACATTATCATCCTCATAAACCCATCTGTAAGGTTTTGCACATTTTGCGAAACATATACAAACACAATCCCTCAGTACAGCATATCAAAAAATAATTATTAATAAATTACTAATTTGAACATTACTGTGAAACATACTAAACTGAAAAATCCAGTTTATTCTATATGGTATAACAACACTTGTACACGAAAGAATAAAAAGTATTCTCATACCTGCTATTACCGGTGATACTGATGCTTGGCTGGAGACTGCTTTGCTATTGAATGGTTTTGTAATAATAAACTTCGTAATCATTGGCCCTGTAGATGATGTTGGTGTTTTCTTTGCAATCTGTAACATTTATCAAAACCAAAAAATAAGTAATTTAAAAAGAAACAAGCAACTCTGAGCGGGAGTCATTCAGCATGACAAAAAAAGAACTAAGTATCATTTATGTACAGCTAATGCCAGGAAAATTAATTACTGAACTGCCTAGAACACAAATAAAGTAAAAGTAGACACAGCAACTGGTGTGGCTGGTATTAAAATGATTATTATATGTTTTGCTTTTATTTTAACAATACAAAACACATAACAGTAATTCATAGTGTAATCAAATACACTCAAAAGCATTATATATGCACAGCCATTGAAAAGAAGAAAAAATCCCACATAAAAAAAAAAAAAAAAAAAAAAAAATCACACTAAAAGGAAAACAAAATCTTCGGCCATTCACATCAGATTCACATGAATGGCAAAAAGCCCTATGCAATTCCTTATGTATATTAAAACATAAGTATAACAATAATTACTTTTTAAATTCAAAAGTAGCATTTAAAAAGTTTATCAGGAGTTAGAATTTCATTTTTGAGTTTTGTTATGGTAGGTTTTAAACAAATTAAACATGAATGTATTTTTTGAACAGCTGAGTTTAACTTATCTAAAATTCTAGTAGAAAGATTATTTTTCCATCATCTGCCAAGACTGTTCACATGTGAATTCTGTATTGTTGATCATACTGATCAGTATCCACAAGGTGATCAGATCTAACTGAACTACAAACTCAGTTAAGTCCTCTTTCCTAGAGGGTCAATCTTGTGGGCAATTTAACATCTTCATTTTTATTCCTACATGCAATCTTAAACAAAAAGTTATTTGCTCTAGGTTCTGTTCTAGCATGTGTTGGTTTTGCATTTTTTCAAGCTTGTTGTTTCTTATTCTAATTCAGAACCTTGTGTTACATATATTAATCCATTATTTGGTGTTTAATGTTTGATATTATTTTGCATCCAGTTTTATTAACTTGAAATTTTTCTGTACCATTACTCCTTTTGTTCTTTTTCGAATATTTGTGAAGCACTACCAACATAGGAAAAGTACTACATAAAAAATACATTAATATTATTAAGCCTAGAAGCATTACCCATATATTTATCAAAAGTAGTCAGAATTGTTTCAGGAATAGACATTGGTTGAAGGTGACAGAAATTAGACATTTTATTTTCAACCTTAGCCCTAAACTTTGATAGACATCTACATAAAGATGTTAATAGGATTGGTTAAATTATAAACTGAATATTTACTAGACATTCACACCAGTGGCCTGCTGGAGGTCATTTTGTAGGTCTCTGGCAGTGTTCATTCTGTTCCTCCTTACCCAAAGAAGCAGATACCAGTCCTGCTGATGGGTTTAGGACCTTCTACAGCCCTGTCCAACTCTCCTTGAGTAACTGCCTGCCTCCTGGAATCTCTTCCATGCACATGAGACTGTACTGGGAGCCAGAGCAAACCTTCTGGCAATGGCACGTATTGATGTGCCATCCTGGAGAAGTTCAACTACC
Organism: Polypterus senegalus; assembly: GCF_016835505.1. Taxonomy (NCBI): domain Eukaryota; kingdom Metazoa; phylum Chordata; class Cladistia; order Polypteriformes; family Polypteridae; genus Polypterus; species Polypterus senegalus. Next base: position 69,281,659 of record NC_053160.1, on the reverse strand, counting down.
TGTGCTGCTTCTATAGGGTCCAGGTATCGGCTCATGCTACCAGTAATGACACTTACCGTAGCCAAATGTAAAACTAGTGTAAAAACAGTCAGAAAAGATGAGGAGGGAAAAATGTCAGTGGCCTCCAAATGTTAAACCATTCCTTTTTGGGGGAGGGGGTCATCTTATTGTTGGCCCTCTAGTGCACCTGTTGTTAATTTCATTAACAACAAAGCAGCTGAAAGTGATTAACAATCCCCTCTGCTACCTAACTGACCAGATCAATATCCCAGAAGTTTCAACGACTTGATGCTATATTCTGATTAAAAAGTGTTCCTTTATTTTTTGAGCAGTATATTGTAATAAACAATCTTTGCATACTTGAAAATAAATCTCTACTTCTGATAAATCTGGTTTGATCTAGAGAGGATAGAAATGGAAGCATTATTCTTTTACCTAAAGTGTTTGTCAATACCTTAATATCATCATTCAGAAGAGAAATCGGTCTATAAGAAGATCACTCAAATGGTCCTTTTTTAAGAAAGATAGTGTCTGATGGTGTTTAAAATGTTTAATATGCTCAGTAACTCTTGAGGTCATGATTAATATCAGTTTGTTTTTTTCCATTTTAAATATTTTCTTAACAGCCAGAAAGTTTCCCTTGTATAAGGGGAAATGGGCATGGGTACTAGATAGTGAACTGTGAAATTTCAGTTGAGTCTTTATTTCATGAGTTAACTGAGAAACTGTACTTTTAAGAGGGATGTCAATCATAGAACACAACTAGTTTTAGTTTAGCTTTGTCACTAAGCTTGAATGTTTTAAAGAAGACATTGATTTAAAAAGGAGCAATTTGAAATCGAGTCTTTACAAACTCAGTTAAACTGTCAAAAACAGATATATATGAGCCTTTCAGCTTTCTCTTTAACCTGTATGGTTTAACTAAACCAGTTATTAACATGGGTGTACTCATTACTTAAAGAATGCTATTTATAGTAGGTTTTGTAGCATTCAGATTACTAAATACAAGATCCATCCCTTCAGAAACTTCACTTCTTAATATAAAATTACCATTTTCTAATTTTTTTTAAACAGTTGACCAATTCCAGTTACTATATGAGGGAACTAATATTGATGATTACAATTTTATGTAATTTAAATTAGTGAGATTAAATTATTTAGGTTTCTAAATAAAATCATATTTTATGCAAATCAATAAATATTAAATAAAAATGCTAAAATGCATTCCTTACTTTCTATACACCTACCTAACCCAACTGTAATTATTGGAAATGGAAATAAATATTTAGATTAACTAAGCTTTCAAATGTCTGAATCAGTTTTTTTTCCCCCCCTCTTATCTACAATAATTGAAACTGCACTAAAAAGGCACTTCACTGTCCAAACTGATACATAGTGCTGGTAGCAGCTTTTGTGCTAACGTATCCATGGAAGGCAATTGAGACTATATTGCTTGCTGTGTAGGGAAGAAAACGGTTTGGTCTAGGAATACTAGACTCAGAGACATATGTCAGCAGTACAAGTACAATTTATTGTCATGTCAAAAATCTTATTTATATCATTAAAGCATTTATATCTCCTCAGAACAGTGACAACAATAATGTATCAACAAAAACATGCACACTAACATTATTTCTGTTTTTTTTTTTTATCAATATACACTGTTGTTGAAAACACACAGATTACTGTAGCTTGAATTATTTTAACACTTGAAAACACGACCCTTCACAAAAACGGGAATCTCAGCATATACAAAATGACTTAATCAAACAGACAGTTTTCTGACATTTTATTCTATTTTATCAGCTTGTCATACTGTATGAAAGTGTTAGATTAACTAACAAAAACGTTTTTTTAGCACTTCTGCTCAATTAAAAAATTTAATCACATGATTAAAACTTTTTATCCATTTTTTCATATTTCCTTCAAGCCTATTAATATTTTCTAATAAGCAGAAATACCTTCATGATTACTGTGGTGGGCTGGCGCCCCGCCCGGGGTTTGTTCCTGCCTTGTGTAGGCTGGGATTGGCTCCAGCAGACCCCCCGTGACCCTGTGTTAGGATATAGCGGGTTGGATAATGACTGACTGACTAACCTTAATGATTAATTTCATTTTCCAATACAAAAAAGTTTTAATAACTTTGACTCCTCATATCTCATTAGGGGGTGAACCATTATTGGTTGGCTGATGTAGCATGCACAACTTCCAAGTTTTTCTTATCATTTTTGCTGAAGACAACTATTGGTTTACTCTTTATCAAATGGGTGTAAAAAAAGGTTTTCAGGTGTTGAGCGGAAAATGGCGGTCGTTGGTGCTAGTTCAAAAGGCCTAATGTCTGGCATAACTAGACATCAAGACGATTCAAGCTATATATTAAACGTGGGGGTTTACTTGTACCAGTCAGTCAGGAGGTATTGGACAACAAAAAAAAAAAAAAACATGCATGCATAAGTAGTGGTTACGAAAAAAAAATGAGACTAACAACTTTCTGTATTTGTGTATTACTAGAGCTTTACTGCTATGTGTGAAGTATTAGTATATGTCTACCCATATAGGGCATAAGTTTATACATGTATAAGTTGCATTAAAACTAACAAGCTTGTTTTCTAATAAGCTTTCAAAAATATGTAGAGCCCTGGAATGTGCCACAGTATTCCGCTGGACATATTCTCAAATAGAAATAAACAAATCCAAACAGAATGACTTTTACAAAGCTAAACATTAAACCTGAGTCGCTGAAAGTTTCAGGTATGAATGCCAGCCAATTCACCACCAAGTGGCCCTGATTCAAAACATACCTGACAGCTTAAAATAACCACTGAAACCCACTGAAACTTGCTCTTCATGGAAGAAAAACTTGATGAAGTCATAAAAAAAAGTATGGAAAAAATCCAAACACAATGCTAATGAGTGTGATGGAGATATAAAAAGTACCTTTTTTTTGTTTACACATGTACCCAACAAAATGTAAAAAGTATTGTCATCAAGAAATAAATTTTCCCCCCATATGTTTCCACATTTGTGAAACCAGCATGAGATAATAATGCTTTGCAAAATACTGCATTATCTATGCTCCTATGACTTCTATGATGTAGAGAACACAGATGAAATAACAGAACATAAAAATTTATTACAGAAATAACCATGTAAATGTGCAGCAGCATTGAGATTTATGAGATATTACTAATGAAATGTAACACGTTTTCTTTAAGTGAGTTCACAGAAATCCTGTTGTGCTCCTATCATTCTATGTATGTATGTGTACGTATGGCATCCAGCACCTGCATGTCAGAAAATACACATGGGTTAACTAGTAGGACTAATGGATTAAAGAGGCTTATATCACAATACCCAACAATGTGAAAAAAACTTAACTGGAAAATTCAGAGCACAATAATATACCATTTATTTTAAGAATAAGGGCAACAGCTTTTGAGGAGTGTATCTAGATACATCTAAGCATGTGTCTCATATTAGGGTCATGAGGGGGTTTGCACAATAGCATTAAAGTGATGGTTATGATCAGCAAAAATTCTTATGTATTAAAAGACCAAATATGTGCTAAGAAAAAATTATTACACCATTAACAACACCCGCCCAGACCACAGACACAAGGCAAAACCTACTTATAAACAAGGACTGTATGTGTCAGATTCAGACCATACCATCTGCATGTCGCAGTAGAAATTAAAATTCACCAGAACAGGAAACATTACAATCTTTAACTGACCAGTGTTAGTGAATCATGTGCCCAACTACAGTCTCATCTTCATGTTTGTAGCTGATAGCAACTGAATACAGAGTGTTTAATTCACGGTTCAATACATTTAACATTCAGAGATGTTCTTCTGAATGGATGCGCGCTTCATATTTTTCATTAACCATACTATTTTCTGTAAACTCTAGGGACTGTAGCATGTGAATTTCCCAGGAGGGATCCACCTCCTGAAATGCTTCAACCACTTGGGCCAGGCCTATTCAAGTGGTAGCCCAGAAGCATCCTAGGAGTGGTCCAGCCCATGGTCCCACCCGGGGCTCCAGACTGCAACTAAAATGGTCTCAAATGAAACCAAAAATAGGTTTTGGCGATTATTATTTCTATTTAGTTTGTCAGTTGCAAATGAAGTCATTGGGATTTTAAACTAATTATAATTTAACAGAGGCAACAGGCCTTTTTTTTTAAATTGTTAAGCAGATTTGGCATTAAAACATGTGTCAGTACAGACCCCCAAGCATATCCCTGAGCCGTATAAAGGTTAGTTTATATCCCACACTCTGCGGTGGGCTGGCACCCTACCCAGGATTGGTTCCTGCCTTGTGCCCTGTGTTGGCTGGGATTGGCTCCAGCAGACCCCCGTGACCCTGTGTTTGGATTCAGCGGGTTAGAAAATGGATGGATGGATATCCCACACTGGGTGCAAGGGAGTCACAGAGAAAATTACGTCAGACTTGGAGACAAGTGTGGGAAAATATTTCTTCATACATGGCGAAGGGCTGAATATGATGCAATTCGTCATCAAAATAAAAGGGGCATGCAAAACATTTGAAATTAATCTGCTCATCATATAGGTCCCCTGTTATGAAGATACCTGTGCCCTGTGGAATTCAGTCGTCCCTTCTAATTTTGCATGGCACAATAAAGTGTGACTGTCAAAGATCTCATTGTGTTCGTGTATCTTTGCATAAAGTTTCTCTTTTGATTTAACACATACTCCATGCAAAATGCCGGCCTGTCCATCAGTAAACATGTATGAGCATTCGACTGCCCACGGCTTCGACAGCGATGTGATTGAAGATTGCATTTTAAGGTTGAAGCTGTATTACAGCTGTTTTCCCGGGGTGCTCTGTGACTTACGGTGGACAGTAAACTTTGTTAAAATGTTTCAAAAATGCCACTTTGTTAGTTGTTACTTCAGTCGTTTTGGCGTGTGCACTATATGTTTTGTTACCAATAAATTCTTCTACTGGCGCTCAAAGAAAAACAATAATAATAGTAATAATTATAATTAATAATTCATTACTAGACACTCAAGAACTCAGTACAAAGACATTTTAAGGACAAATCATTAAAATAAATATACCAATCCAATTTCACATCATACATGATACCTTGCTTTTAAACATTTACTCAGGTAGTATTTTTCTGGGGGACAAGAAATAATTTCAACAGGAAAGGCATTGTTGTGGAGCGCAAATTTAACCTCTGTCATATGAGAGATTTAAACCATGTGAATGAAATAGTTTAAGTTCTATGGGGGGAAAAAAGCCCTTGCCTGTCATGACCACCTCTTTAAATTGGTGGAGGATCTCAAATTTCAAAAGGGAAACAAATGCTATTGCTAAAACTGTGTACTTTTTTGATTCTATGCACTGTTAGATGTGCCTGGATCAAAAGTGAGAAAAATGTTTATTTTTTTATTTCAAAAGTTGAAAAAAATATTGCAATCATCTCAAATTCTGTTCAGTTATAGTGTTTTTGTTGTTTTATTTTAATGCATTATTGATATGCCTGTGTCAGATGTGACCAAACGTAAAAGGGAAACAATGAATGAACATTACTTGTCTATAAATACACTCATTTGTGTTGATTTAAATTTTGCAATTGCACGCTGCTTACCAGCTGCTGAAAATGTCTGGCCAAGCTAAATTTACTGGTTGCAAAATCTGGGCCAACTGAAACTGTAACTGAATAGCACTGAACTAGGCTAATGTCACTTAGATCACATCTTTCCCATTCCAACTTTTTTGTCAAACAACAAATTCTGTTGACCTTGTCTGCATGCTTACATATGTGTTGCAGTATAAACTGTTCTAAGGAGCAGGCTATTGGGCATCAATGTGGAGGTAAACATAATAAAGTGTGTATATCTTTTCTTATTTTCCAATCCAAGAAAACATAATTTATATGGCACTTTTTCAAAATATTCAATATTTAATTGGGACACAAAAGCAGAGGTCCCGCTAGTAAACACTTTCTTCTCTTGCTGTTGAGCACGCACATTTCTGTGATTATATATAATTTTACAAAAAAGAAATAAGCAGAGAATTGGATGTCTGAGATGACAGCTCTCGCGGACTTTCAAAATGCAAGCTTGAAAAGAAATTAAATCAAGCGGATGGCTGAATGACTTAAATCAACCTACCGAACACTTAAGTGTTTTCTGAAAACCCAACTAACTCCAAACACAACAACATAATGCATTTTAACACATAATATTCTCAAGCTTGCTTTATCCAAATCAGGACAGGCTCAGGCCTCAGAATATGTTGACAGGAATTAATCTTGGACAGGGTACGAGTCCATCACAGCCACACATCCATGTTCAAAACTGGACCAGTCGGTAACTTTCAATTTCCATAACACAGATCTATAAGTATGTAAGAGAAAAATCAAAAGGACCTCATGGGGAAAACACAGACATAGGAAGAAAGTGCAAATTTTACATAGACACGGACTGTGTGTGTGAGATTTGGTGCCAGGGCACTGGATCCATGAGGCAGCAGTTCTAACTACTGAAACACTATGCTAAATCAAAAGAAAAGCATTTGGTGAATTTTGTTTTTGAAAGATATGTTATGTAATGATACCATCCATTCATCTATTTTCTAAGCCAATTAAAAACATTAAGTGTTGCAAGGAGTTGGTGCCTACAGTGAAATGGGCAGAGTACTCATCCATTGCAGGGCACACACTTGCACATGCCTATGACAACTATCATTCACATGAGCTTAACGCAGTGTTGCCTAGTTCCAGATCCGCAAAATAATCTTGATGATAACTACTCAAGGAAAAACATAGAATTAGTATATGGCAGCATATGATATACATGAAGTTAGTTTGTTGATAGCTCACTAAATGTTACTTTAACAATCCTTCAGTATACCAAGCACATTCAACACTAATATACTGTAGAATCTCAAACGTGCACCACTAATAAAAAATCTAAATTTTGATCAAGGACTCCCAAACAACAACAAGAAAACCTAACAAGTGATGCAATGGGAAGCACTACAAAATAAATGCTGCTGCAGTTGTGTCAGTTTGGATTAAACAATTTTACATCAAATTTCTACCACATAAAGGTGAATGCTATGTGAAGAGCCATCAACCTCAGCTGTAAATGGGATAACAAACACAATCTATATTTTGAAATCAGAGAATTGTCACTCATATTTGATATACAGTAGGAGCATTTTCCAACAAAAGCATAAAAATCTTGAGTTGAAATCCCAGGCTTAGATGATGTCCATGTGGTGTTTGCACATTTCCTTCTCTTGGTATCACATTGAGGAACCATGCTTTCACCAACTCGACAGCATACAAACACTACGCGTGATAACCTGAAGATTTTGAAGTTTGCTTCATTATCCATGAGACTTTATTCCAGTCTGCAGTAGTCCACAGCTGGTATTTCAAGGCCCTATCTTTCTGCTACCCGCCTTGTCAAACCTGAAGCACAAAGTCTCCTCTTCACAGTAAAAACTGAGACCAGATTTTTTTCAACCACAGTTAAGCTGTGCTTGAAGCTGTTGAATGTGTGGTGCCTATCACACAAGCCGGTTGTCAGAAACGTCTTCTGATTGGGTTGTGACTTTGGCTCTGCCAGATCTATTCCTGTTAGTGTTTCTTTCACTTTCCACTTGCCTTTGGATTGTGTTGACACCATACTCACTGACACTGATTTTTTTTTTTTCCCAAATCTCGCTAAATGAAAGGCCTAAACTTCTAAGGGTAATAATGTTCGGTCTCATTTCATTTGTTAATTGCTTTTTTGTTGCTATTATCACTGGAATATTGCCCAAGTAGTACTTCAGAGGGTGTAGTAACACAGTCTGTTCCAACTCTGCTTTAAGACAGACAGGGGTTTTAAGTAATCAACAGAAGTTGGGACACCTGTGCAATATGGCTTAATTTACTTTAACTGCTGCAGAACATCTGTATGTTGTAACATATTAGTTGTTCCCTGAAGATGGCCCATTTGTAATATCTTGAAATTTTCTTTTTTTTAATTCCGCTTTTGACAACCTAAACTTTAAATTTTAAAATATCATTTTTAAGATTTAGAATTGCATGGACCAGGATTTAAATCCAGAATTCTCTATATCTCTGTCTCTATATATCTATATTTATATCTATACATACACACAGACACAAATAGTTGAAAAGCTAGAATACTTGTTAAAATTTACAGCCTTGCATATGCTTGCACTTAATTTATGAATAATATTTAAATCATTAACCAGTTACATTATTATCTACATATGACAAAAAATATTCTCAAGTCACTTAAACTAACTCAGGGTCCTGGCAGTACATCAAATTAACTTGTCTAACAGCACAGTGATCAATATTAATTATAAACTTGACAAAATCAACTCTTCAGAATTTATGTCGAACAGATACCTTCACTCCATCTCCAATGTTCCACTGCTGATGCCGTAAAAAAAAAAACAAAAAAAAACACATGACACAAAGTACAAACACCGATGAGACAATATACCAAAATAATACAAAACACTTTATAATGCAACCATTTTATGTACTAAAAATACATATGTACCTGTAATGCTTTTAATGATTGAGACTGTAGTCCTGAATGATGTGTGTTGATCAGCTGATTTCCAGGATTTACTGCCTGTACTCCTATCACAGGTTTAATATCTGTCCTGCCCCCAATTGTTACAACTTTATACTGCTGGGGCTGTACTTTTGAGTCCCCTGTAGCACCTTGGCCTTGACCACCTTTTGGCGATTGAGTAAGTTGACTGGTACCTGGCAGAGTCAGCACAATGGGTGGACCAGACTTTCCAAGGGTAGTAACAATCAGTTTTTGGCCCTCTTGTTTGATCACCTGGGTAGTGCTGGATTTAAGATCTGATGTAGAGTGTGACATCTTATTCAGAATGAGCTGGCTGGCTGAAGTAACAACCACAGGACTGCTGACCTTCTGTAGCCCCACACTTCCACTTGTCTGAATAGCAATGGGTTTGGTAACAGGTGATTTAATCCTAGTCATATGTGTAGTGTTCGTGTTAGACAATAAAAGTGAACTCCCACTGACAGTTGTAGGACTGCTCACCAAGACTGCTTCAGATGAATTGCTGCTTATGGCCAAGTTCTTCTGAGATACAGCAGAACTAATGCTAACTATTTCTGGTAGCTCTGTTTCCATTGGGATCTCATCAACAAGCTGCGAGTCACCCACAGTAATGGCAGCATCCACCTGATCATCTTCAACCAGCACAATGGCCTCAGTATCCATGATCTCTTCAGGAAGAAGGCTATTTACTTCTGCTGGCACCACCTCCATTTTTGTTCACTGTCACTTGCTCCTCAAGTGTCAGCCACTAGAAGAAAAAAAGGCAATTATGACTGGCTGCATCAATTCCAAAAAATCAACATAATACACAATGTTTTAAGATTTAGAATTGCATGGACCAGGAATTAAATCCAGAATTCTGTAGGTGTAAACTAGTACTGATGATTACTGCGCCAACCCACCACCCATTCATCAAACTTAAAATTTTTAGAAATAATATTTCAATTTAAAAATATCTTATTTCAATGTCTTAATTTTTCTGCATTGGCCAAAAACTCAGAAGTACAATATGTGTACATCACCATTATACTAGTATTGTGTGGTAATGAAGTTAAAAAAAAAATAAGTACCAATATCCAGACCAATGTCAACATTACTTACAATATTTTGGCATACAATGCACTGTATCTGCCCCCAAAGCAAGGGTGAATGAGGCTGCTGGACTGATTGCATGTCTCTGTGGGGCTTGAGCTATTGCTAATGCATTTGATATAGCACTGCAATAACCTCAGCCAATGAATCCAAAATTTGCTGGCTGGTGTTTATAATGTCTATGCCTTTGACAGGACTTGTTTTATGTTTAAATGTGTTTGAAAGTTTTATACTCATTTTTAGAACAGTTGTAAACCCTTTTTTTTTTTCAAAATTAACAAAGCAAGAAAAAATTAATCTGTTACACCACATCAACCAGTCCTACTTAGAGACTTAACTCTTTAGGGAAAGTATCCACAAGCCTCTGAAAACCAGTGGGGACTTCATCACAAGGTACAAAATATAAAGCTAATAACATTTTAACATGTAGGACACCCTTTGTTTTTTTTTTGAAACACTAAATTAAATTCTTACACATTTCTTCTTTGTCCAAGATGGAAAGAGCAAATTTTCTGGCATGTCTTTTATTTTTAAGCTCACAGAGCATTTGGAAAGAACTGAAGAAGCACTGGGATTTTATATTTAAACTTTCCTGTATTTTTTTTTAATTAAAATTCTCTTGATCCCACACAGAAATTAAAGCTGTGGAACAGAGGCTCTCAGCCTGAGATACGCGTGGTACTGGTGGTATGTAAAGAATTGCTATGTGGTTCTCGTGGTAACACAAAAAAAGTAACACAGAGAGAAAGAGAGAGTAACCCACTGTTTAAGAGGAAGGAGCTGTAGGTACACCTCAAAAAGCATTTCCACGGCTTGAATTTCACAATTGGTGCCTATTTAAAAATCCCAATAGTTTAACTTAATAAAGTGGGGAAATCCTCATTTCATGATTTTATTATTGCCTCTTTTATGACATTACATAGTTAGTTGTGAAATAACAATACACGATTAGTGCATGCTTTGAAAGACGTGAATGCTGACATCAGTCATCTGTCAGTTGAGTAAGTTTAGTGTGTGGCATGATCATTTGCATTTTAATAGAATGCCATACACAGACGCAATAAAAGAACAGAAGTTTGCGTTTATTCTCAGATTGTTATGAACATGGCTACAGTTGTGCATGTTTTGAACAGCGAATCCAGTTCAAAGGAATATGGTGTCTATTCATGCTGCACTGGGGAAAAGACATGACCCAACATTTGACATTGTTCCAAAATAAAATTGATTTAGTGATCCCAAATTTCTACATTAGCCAGACATGTACTGTATTAATCTTTTTTAGGACAAAACAAATCTCTCCAGTAAAACTTGGCATGTTGCTTTAACGGAAGCGCATAATCACAGAGAAGCAGAATTAGTGGGGCTAGAGGCTACTGATAAGACAAGCTTAATTACTAAAATAAATCTGCAAACATAAAATTTGTAACGTTCATTGTTGCTGTTATTTTTAACAATGGCCTCTGTCTTCAACCCTCTTGTTATCAACATCACTGTTAAGTTAGACTTATTAACAAGATTTGCATCTATACACATTATTAGCAAATATACAACTGTTATGAAGAAGCGCATCGTGCAAGAAATAAAACTTTTCTAAATAAAATGCATGCACTTTTGCACAAATACTGCTTTTTTTAGAACCCCCAATTATTTGACATCAAAATTGAACAAGCAATTGATTTTGCAAAATAATTTTATGTTGCAAACCTAAATTTAATACATTGTTATATTTGAGAAATTCTGTACATCAAGGGTCACTGTGCCTCAGTTTATATTAGAAATTATTAGACAATGGATCTTCTAGTCTCTAAGAGCAAAAAGCAGCATTGCAGGGATAAAAAAAATTGACTGGTTTCAAAGAATTGTCAGTAATCAAAGGCAGTTTTGCCAAGGTTTCTTATGTGTGTTACAGGTAGGTAGACAGAAGCAGTGCAAAGTATTTTTTTTTATATTTTCATTTGTACATTTTTATGCACTTAAAATCACATCTTTATGAAATGGTGTACTGTATTTTCAAATGTCACATGCATAGAAAGTCCACTATTACTTTCAGCTAAATACCTTGACCGAAAAAAATGTATATATGTTTTTGCAAGGATAATCAATTAGACTGAAATTTAATAGCTATTCAGGCTATGCCATTAGCAACAAGTGCTTGTGTTACTGTGTTGCACTATTGTACCCATCTACTTCAGTGTTTCTCAACCATGTTGTTTATAATCCACCTTTGCGTTGCTGGTTGATACCGGTGGGCCACGAGTTGATATTTTTCAGAATGGTAGTGGGTTGTGGCAGGTCACTACTCTGATGATCATCCTTATTTCACCAAGGGGAATCTGTTTTTGAGCACTGCGATTCAAGGACAAACCCATACCTCCAAAAGCATTCACCTATTTACCTTTTGGTGGATCATGAAAACACTTAAATGGAACAAACTGACTCCAGAAAGGTTGAGAAACATTGATCTACTTCTATAGTTAAAGGTGCACCATTCTAGGGTCGGTATCACAGGTTAAACATTTAACAAAAACATCAAACGCAGTGCTTCACTCACATTCACCAAAGAAAATTCCTTAATAAACTAAAAAATAGATGAGTTTTTATGTGTGGAACATGATTAATGGGCTTCATATAGCAACAGCAGGGGTGATACTGTATCTTGTCTGTCTGACTTTGCCTGGTGAATAAGAAAAATTACCATAATCTTGCTTCTGCAAGCATTAATGGAAAAAAAAATATCTATGTCGCAGTCTCCAAAATTTTGAAATTATTGCACACAAGAACCTCTTAATTTCAAAATAGAGAGCAACAGCCCATTTTCCTGGTACCATTAAAAGGCTTAAACATTCCTCTACTCTAAATGGGAACTCTACTGCCTGGGAAGCAGAAGTAAAAAAACATCCCATGATAGTTTGGCATGGTCACCACATACAGTCTAGAAACAACGAGGGAAAGTGTACTGCTCAATACAAGGTACATTGTATATAAAAATGTGTCACAGAAGCAAAAGGTTAACCGACTACTGTCCCTAAGCAGATAGATAGTTTATGTAAACAAGTGAAGATCACCACGTGAGACCTTAAAAGGTTAATGGCAGTACAGAATGACAGGTGTAAAGAAACACAAAGTTCAGTCTTCTTCCCATTATCTCACTGAAATCTCAGCACTGCATCTGTACACTCCAAGTCATAGCAATGCCTACAGATTTCCAAAACTGGACAAATCTTAATTATCATTACTACAATTATGGCTCCTAGGTTAATACTGTGCACAACCTCTTAATCAGGAAGACAGCCAGCAAATGCATTAGAGCTTGTATTATTTCTATAGGTTGACATTACTTAAGTTGAAAATTGTAATGTGTGTGTGTTGGAGAGGTAAATATTTGAAATTTACAATTCCTTCTTTCCTCATACTGAATATGAAAACTAAACTTGTGAAGTTAAAACTTTGTAAGCTGCAGCTCACATACTATATATCCTACCTACCTAAACACAGGCTCATAGGAAAACAATACTGGCCACTAATGTTTAAAGTATAGAGGCACTAAAAATCTTATAAATCAAAGCAATAGATTTAACCACTGCCCCAGTATCACAAGGCTGTTAAAGGTATGCAAGGCCCTTTCTGCAAAAAGAACAAATGATAAAGATACAAAAACCCCTCGCCAGCTTCACAAGACACTCAACTGAGTGGCTAAACTATTTTCCAACACTGGTATTTGCAAACATTATGTCAACTTGCTTTCTCAATTTCATCAGAGTTGCTGCTAAGTTTTGCCAGAATAAGAGACACCTGTAAGAACACAAGTTTGTCAACTCAAGCTGAAATCTTCCTTACTATGATTTCTCTCTAACACACACAAACACTTCCCTAAAAGAAGACATGCAACTTTTAATTAGAAGTCAACTCTAACTTAATCAGCAGCAGCTACACATTCCCTTCGGTTTTTGGAGCCAGAAACTCATACCTGCTGCTGTTTGAGGGTAAGCACTGTTTAAGAACCAGTATGTTCATAACCCTCTTTGGGCCTGAAAGTTTCTCTCGTTTCAGTTTTTAAAACTGGACACTGTGGAATCCCTCCAAATACTCTGGTGGTGTGATCATTAGCGCCACTATTTCAGGATAACCACTGTGCCTGTGACTACCTAAACTGGAAGAAGTATTGTTCAAAGAGAGAACCCCAAGAGCTAAATCTTTGTGTCAAAAAGAACTCACATTTCATCCATTGAAGTTGCACAAAACATGGCTAAGATTCAAAAATCCAAAGTGAGCTGAGGGGAAACAAAGTCACACCACAGATAGAGAACTGTATGGCAAACACAAGTGCATTCCATCACAAGTAATGTTCTTCACTTTAAATGAAGGAATGACACACAACTTTACACAACATTAAACATCTTAAAATGATAAAAATAATCCTCAAATTCCAAATGGAAACTATTAAATGAAAAAGCTGGAGTATCAATAAATTGCATTACTCTGTTTATTTTATGAAACTTACCCCCAAGGACCTGACCTACAAAGAAAGGTCAGGAAAATAAACTAGGAACTTTACTGAATTGCCTCATTAATAATTGGCACAGCCAAAAGGAAAGTAATTATATGATTAACAATCAACTGAACACTTCCCCTTCTTGATGCTGTCTTACAGACCAGACATCGGGCTTTAAAATTTAGCTGTTATTTACAATAGTATTTCCCAAGGTGTTTACTTCTGTTATAAGAAATGAAATGGGAAATATTAATCATTAAAACTGTGTTTCATTTAAAAGAGAAAGAAATTCAGGTCAGCCCACATTTTATTCTTTATTTTTATTAATTGTTTATTATTTTTATACATTCATATATCCTATAATTCTTGTATAACCAATACCTTGTACTGTGTTGTTAAAGTAAGCCTATTTGTACAAGGACAGAAACCAATGGTAGTTATGTAGCACTTTGTGAATGAACACAAATGTGCATAAATCCAAAACTCATTTCTTCTACAACAGTAATATGAAATAGTGATGCTCCAAATTAGGACCAATACTAATCACTGATCTATTGTTACTGGATAATCTGATTCCAATACCTGTTCAGATCTTGTTTTACTTTATTTCCTTAAAAATGCTGCATAATCAGGCCGCTTTTTAAATGATTTTTAAGCACAGAGGAAAAAATAAACATTTGAAAAATCCGTAATTTAATAAACCACCAAGAAAAGTAACATTGCAACAATGCACGCTACGAACCAACATACAATTGTCCATGACTGAAAACGGAGGAGCGCCGCTGCTTCCTTCCAAAGCTTAACACGGGTTGAACGGCACTCGCTCAGTATGCATTGCCCGCTTATGTGCCCGCCCCCAACTCCCTACCCGAGTCCCTTTCGTCTGTGTATAGTCCACACGCACCTGTGAGTCACGTTGAAGGTTAATTTTCCAAACACCGCCTCAGTCGGTTTCCACGTTGATTTTTCATTGTTCTTTGCGGTCCCGCTGCTTTTTTATATATAATCCACCAAGTCACCACCATGGGGGCTTTACAAAGGGCAGGACGGAATCAGTGCGAGTATGACCCGCACGCACTGGGAATTTCTCATTCTGTGGGGAACAATTGGAAGCCACGGTCTCTATCACGAATGGGGTTTAACGGCTTACCCACACCGGGTAGACACACGTTGATCCATTCAGTGTATCGCGCGTGCAGTACCGACATACAAGTGCATCACAGACCTGTTAATGCTCAATCTCACGTGGCTGAAAGCCACTTGTCCCTCTAAGAATTTGGACGCGACGTTGTTGGGTCGTAACTATTTAGCAGGCGGGAGTCTCGCTCGCTTTCGCTGGAAATAACCAGCCAAATCGCTCCACCAACTAAGAACTGCCATGCACCATCACCCACAGAATCGAAAGAGCTATCAATCTGTCAATCCTGTCCGTGTCGGGCCGGGTGAGGTTTCCTGTGTTGAGTCAAATGAAGCGAAAACGCTCCACACTTGGTGGTGCCCTTCCGTCAATTCCTTTAAGTTTCAGCTTTGTAACCAAAGACTTTGAACCCAAAGACTTTGGTTACCCTGGCGCCCGGGCGGGTCATGGGAATGACGCCGCCGGATCGCCTGCTGCGGGGCCTGAATTAGTGAAGCAGGTGAGACGGTAATGAAACAGAGGCACAGGGCTTATTGGTTTTTAAAGACTGCTTCCTTCATTGGGTTTTAACCAATGCATGGAACGAATCAACACACAATCGTCCGTGCAGCCTCAAGGTGGAACGGGAGGAGAGAGAAGGACATCCACCCGCCTCCCTCCGCCATGCTAGTCTGCTGATTTCTCGCTCAGTATACACTGCCTGCTCATGTGCCCACCTCCAACTCGGCCACTCGAAGTCTTTGTACAGTCCAGATGCACCGGTGACTCATGTAGACTTTTCATTGCTCTGTGCGGTTTTGGCTGCCTTTCTATATATAATCCACCAAGACACCCGACCACGGTGGGAGGGGGGGTGTGTACAAAGTGCAGGAGTATCTAAGAAGACGCATGTTTGTCGCAGATGCAATTTGCTGTATGTAGCGCGGTAAAACAGTTTGCTATAGTGCAAGCGGTCGCGGCGTCGTAACCAAAAACTCGTTTTTTAAAGACTGCCCACTTCATTGTGTTTTAACCTCAGTTGTAAAGGAACGTTTTAAGGATCCCATGGGATACCCCTCGCAAACAGTTTTACACGCCGAATATGGTGATTCACCTCCGCGAGAAACATGCCTCTATTAACAGTCAACGTGGGTCGGAGCTGCATGTGACCTCTACGACAGACGAATATAAATTACGCCGGTTTTTCTGTGTCGTCACGTCCGAGTTGGTGGGCGTGGCTCTGTGAGTTGTCTTCGTATCCAATGGTCTTGGAGTTGGTGGGCATGGCTCCTTCCTGCGTGCGCCATAGGTGTCTCACTTGTCGGCGGCTTAGTGAATCCACGCCGGAGCTTTCCATGGTTGTCTTGTCTTAGTGAATTATATATATAGATATTAAAGTGGTATTTTTATAATTAAACCATAGACCACAGATGTAACCTGCTCATTCAAATTCTGAAGGCTTACTGTTCAGGGACCATAAAAATACTGAAATAAAATTCCCAAAATATATACTCATAATTAATAAAATACATGTATGCACAGTCATGTACCATTTTACACCCGACCACGTTTAGGCGATTCATACTTAGCTTATTACAGGTAATACTGTTCTAGAAAGTGCCAAAAAAATAAGCTGACACAGGACTAAATTTTTGGTTATGATTATTACTTCATAAGGTTTAATGTTTTCTGACCCTTGAAGAACCTTTTTTTTTTTTTTTTTTGATTAGCGCCGATCCATGTAGCTAATGCATTTAGTCTG
This sequence comes from Polypterus senegalus, assembly GCF_016835505.1. NCBI lineage: Eukaryota > Metazoa > Chordata > Cladistia > Polypteriformes > Polypteridae > Polypterus > Polypterus senegalus. The sequence continues at coordinate 69,264,593 of NC_053160.1, read as the reverse complement.
TACACTTTTTCCTTACACCAGTGTGTCTCAGCCCTTATGGTCCCAACTCTCTTGACCCAGGTTTTCGTTCAATCCAAGATCCACTGGCCATGAAACAGTGCTTTGAAAACACTGCCTTATGCACACAGCAAGAATCAAAGATCTGGTTGTTGTTGTTCCCTATTCCCATATTCTTAAAGCAATTAAAATATGCATGGTAGTGACCCACAAAGGCTCAATTACAATGACCTGTTCACTTTTTTTTTTATTAATTTTATTACACTTCATACAAAGCAATCAAGTTTTTACAAAAAGAAAAATAGAGTTAAGAACAGATCGATCCCCACCCTTGAGAGAGAGAGCAAGCCAAACGGCATAAAAATTTTACAACTTTTAAACATACCTAAATTAATAAATTCTCTATGCTTCATGAACTTATTTTAAGATATTATTGATTAGTTCCTGCCATGTTTTGAAAAACGCCTGTACGGATCCTCTAACTGAGTATTTGAATTTTTCCAATTTCAAATAATATAACACATCAGTTTCCCACTGACTTAAAAGAGGAGAGTTTGGATTCTTCCAGTTTATCAGAATAAGTCTGCGTGCCAAAAGTGTAGTAAATGCAATCACAATTAGTTTGTCTTTCTCCACTTTAAGCCCCTCTGGAAGAACCCCAAACACAGCTGTTAATGGGTTAGGAGGGATTGTGAGTCCAAGGCTATCTGAAAGGTAATTAAAAATTTTTGTCCAGAATAATGTTAATTTGGTGCAGGCCCAGAACATGTGACCTAGTGAGGCTGGAGCTAATTTGCAGCGTTCACAGGTTGGATCATGCCCTGGATACATTTTGGAGAGTTTTAGTCGAGACAGATGTGCTTGATAAATAATTTTAAGTTGTATAATTGTTTGCTTTGCGCATATGGAGCTCGAGTGAATTCTCTGCATTGCTACTTTCCACTCCTCTTCTGATATATTAATTGAGAGATCTTTTTCCCAGTGTCCTCTTGGATCTTTGAAAGGGAGGGATTGTAAAATAATTTTATATATTGCAGAGATGGAGTCTAAGTCCTTGAGATTGAGCAATATTTTTTCCAGCATGGATGAGGGTGCAAGATGAGGAAAATCTGGAAGGTACTGTTTAACAAAGTTCCTGATTTGAAGATAGTGAAAGAAATGTGTAGCTGTTCACTTTTTAACCAACATACAGAATATGACAAATGGCGGCCCCAAATTGAGCCTAAGTTGGCGCATGAGAGTACAGAAAATATTTATCCATAATACAGTATATATGGCATTAAAGACAATAAAATGCTTCTTATAATTACAATCTGCCATATTGTTTAAATTCTTCTATAATTATCTGAAACTTAATTTTAAAAAGGAGTTTTAACCATCTATTTAACAAAACACTGCTTAAATATAAGTATAATGTAAAAGTAAATATATATGCAGTTATATATTTTTATAATTTATAATCATTAATTGCATTACAGGTTTTTTTTTTTTTTTGCTGTTAAAATATGCATTCACTATATTTGTTTTTTGTTTTTTTTACTTCAGTATACCAGCTAGACATTTCTAATTCTTGAGGATTAATTATAAATATGGATTACCATTTTAAGTACGGAGTACTTTTACATGTTATTTTTGAACAAGAAACAGTTATAATGAGATTCAGCCATCTTAAATGACAACTTGCTGAGTCTTCCTATGCAACAAGCTTTGCTTTGACCCAAAAGACCAAATCACAGTAACATTTTAGCTAAAATACCGCTAAACAGAATCTGGCTTAATGGTGTACCAGAACAAGCATCAGAGAATATTAAAAAGCAAGTAATGGATATCTATAATGTGATTCTTCCTGAAGCTAAGTGAAATATGCAAATGGAAGCTGACATTGCACTTCACTTTGGAAAGGTAAAGAGCTCTAGCAGCAATTGACATGTTAATCTGTGACCGATCATCATTAGATTTGACAGTAGATCAACCAGAGACAGTATTTCAAAGGAATCTAAGAATTGTACACTCATGAGGGAGAAGAAAATGATCTTCAAAGAAGACTTAATGAAAAATGGACAAAAGGGTGGCCTTTTGTCAAATAGGCTAGAGGCTAGAAAAGAAGGGAAGAAGGTGGGATGTGTTGGTCCAAGAGCTTATATTGATGGTAAATTGGTAAGCTTTTAAGCAGCTTAGGGGTGTGGTATTCCCTTTGTTGGTGTTGTACATTACATATTATTCAGTATAATAGAAAAATCCTGAAAAATTTTAAACACTTCACATTTTACTCAGGGTATTATGTGGTTGTCAGTTTATTTTTACAACAAATAATGTTAATTACAAAATTTCATTTTTGAAAAAACTGGGTAAAGTTTAGATTATGAAATGACATTTTTGTTTTTTTTTTCCCCCCGACGTGACAGTATTCTACCAATGTAAATTATCAGTTGGATTATATGGCGGGGTAGCCTCTTGTGTTACACATTCTTACTAGTTACTATGGTATAATTCAATTACTTGTTTGTTTTTTCATGTTAATCTAGTTACAGTATGCACAATTAACGTACAGGATATTCACAATGCCTTAAAATGTAAGGCTGTTTTTTGTATGTAAAAAAATACAGATTTTCATTTTCTTTAGGAGACACATGAGTGCAACTTAAGACGTTTAATTTTTGGAAAAAGCAATTGGGGTAATGACATCTGGTTATCTTATGCTATTAAATGCAGTGCAGGGGTTGCAATATTGCGAGAAATTTCAAGGGGAAAATTATTCAGTCATACTGTGATCATTCAGGTAGATGGATTATTCTTATAATAAGTCTGAACAAGTACCTTTTTTTATTAGAGAATATTAATGTATCTAATATTAAATGTACTAATAAGAGCACTATTCAAACATATGAAAATGAAATTAGAAGAATCACATAATGTTTTTAAAATATTAAAATCATTTTAGGTAGAGATTTTAATTTTCTCTTTGATGAGACAATAGACACCCCCCACATAATTGGTCACCATCTAGTAGTATTTCTTAATATGCAAAGCATTTGTAGTCTGTGATATATGGAGAACAATCCACCCTGGTCTTAAACAGTTTACATGGTGCCCTAACAATCTTCTTAAACAGTCCAGAATTG
>NC_053160.1:69121474-69256474 GCF_016835505.1 Polypterus senegalus | reverse complement strand
ATCGATATATATATATATAGATATATATATATATATATATATACATATATATATATATACCCGCTGCACGCAGCGAGTAAGTAGTGTGTTAAAAAGCTAGAAAAGAAAAGGGAACATTTTAAAATAACGTAACATGACTGTCAATATACAGTATTTGTTTTGAGTGTTACTGAGTGTTGCTGTCATCAAGGATTTGATTATCATTATTTCTTTCAATCAGGTTCGTATTTGTAGGATGTATTTGTGTTCAAGTTACATTCCGTGGTTTGTCAATCGCTGTAAAGATGACAGGTTTCATTCATCGACTGCTTCTTACTGCATCAATAAACAGCTCGCTCTTCTTCTTTATCTGAGACCTGACACACTGCATGCACGGTTTTTTTACACTGTCTTCCTTTAGCTGGACATTGACTTTTTCCACGCGGTGCTTTGTTTCCGCAGTAGCTGGATTTATGAATATGCTTATCAGACGCTTCATATTTTTGCTGCCTTTTCAATTGTGTAATTCGTTTTGTTCAGCGCTCTTTGGAACTGTTGCCTTTTATCTGTGCACTCGCGCCAGTTCACGCGAGCCGCCCGCTGTACATGCATCGGGGTTCCCAGCTGTGCTGGTGCCATCTCGCAAGCTATGTCCATGGCTGTATTTAATGTTACCTTAGTCCTGGCACTTAAAACTTTCTCTCGCAGTTTCTGAGTTTGTGTCAAACACCACCCTGACCATCTCATCTTCCCCTCCATAAGCACAGTCCTTCACCCGTGAATATTTACCCGCGCAGTTTGCTATTGATTGCCGCTGACGGACGGCCTTATATGGGCAGGCACTAAATTACAAGCCAGCGCAGCCTGTCTATGAACTTAATTTAAAGTGTAGGTTTACATCGCTTTGTTTCCGTAGCAGAACTCATGAATATGGTTGTATATGTACTTTCGCTTCTTATTGTTTAGCTGCCTTCTCAATTATATAATGCATGTTTTCTTAGCTGCTTTTGAGGTCTTCCTGGTTTTCTATGTACTGCGTGATTCGTGGGAGGCGTGATGATGTCACACGAAACTCCACCCCACGGGCGTTGAAGCTCATCTCCATTACAGTAAATGGAGAAAACTGCTTCCAGTTATGACCATTCTGCGTAGAATTTCGATATAAAACCCGCCCAGCACTTTTGTAAGGAAGCTGTAAGGAATGAACCTGCCAAATTTCAGCCTTCCACCCACACGGGAAGTTGGAGAATTAGTGATGAGTCAGTGAGTGAGTCAGTGAGTGAGTGAGTGAGGGTGCCTTTTATTAGTGTGTGTGTATATATATATATATATATATATATATATATATATATATATATATATATATATATCTATATATATATATCATATATATATATATATTCATATATATATATATCTATATATATATATATCTATATATATATATATATCTATATATATATATATATATATACACATACACACTAATAAAAGGCAAAGCCCTCACTGACTCACTGACTCATCACTAATTCTCCAACTTCCCGTGTAGGTAGAAGGCTGAAATTTGGCAGGCTCATTCCTTACAGCTTCCTTACAAAAGTTGGGCAGGTTTCACTTTGAAATTCTACGCGTAATGGTCATAACTGGAAGCGATTTTTCTCCATTTACTGTAATGGAGTTGAGCGCGAAAGCCGTGGGGGCGGAGTTTCGTGTGACATCATCATGCCTCCCACGTAATCACGTGAACTGACTTTTAACGCAGTACGTAGAAAACCAGGAAGAGCTCCAAAACGCGCTGAAGAAAACATGCATTATATAATTGAGAAGGCAGCGAAACAATAGGAAGCGAATGACATATATACAACCATATTCATGAGTGCTGCTACTTCGGAATAAAATAAAATTTAAATTAAGTTCATAGACAGGCTGCCGCTGGCGTGAATGCCCACGGGTAATGCGGGATACAAGTTTAATGAGAGGACGAGGATATAAACGAGAGTTGTATATTATTGTTATTAATGGCCCGGGATATGAAGCGCTGGTAACACAATAAACTACAGATCCCATAATGCAGCGCTTCAGCTGCCTTGCCGAACACTTACCGCGTTAATCAAGTCTAGCTTATGATGCTGCAAGTTATTGCGAAGCTAGCCCACACGATGCCGAAAAGAAAAGTTGATTCTGAAAATAGAGCCCTTAAAAACCGATGGGAGGCTGAGTATATGTTTACTGACATTGCCGACAACACATGTGTCTCATTTGTGGAGCTAATGTGGCTGTAATTACAGAATTTAATCTAAGACGGCACTATGAGACAAAACATCACGATAACTTGAAAGACCTGAATGCAATGCAGAAGATATAGAAAGCAGAAGAGTTAAAGAAGAATCCAGCTAGGGTTACCACTTTTAATACAAAAAATAAGGGACGCACACTTTGCAGACTCTACTTAAAAGACCCGCCCTGCTCACTGGACAGTTCAATCAAACTAACGATGACATCAAGTATTACCCAATCAAAAGTAGGAAAGGAGGCATCTTCATAAAATGCGTGTGTGATGATTTGCATGAGACGCTGCTTTAAAAAAAAAAATAAAAAAAAAATACGGAACAAAACCCGTACCGTATTGATTCAAAACGGGACGCGCAATTTCATTCTCAAATACGGGAAGATTCTGTATTTTAAAGGACGGGTGGCAACCCTAAATCCAGCAGACGTTTTTACCCGTGCAAAATCACAAAGTGATTTCAAGTGAAGCTGCTTTTATGGGAGACACAAATGCACCAGTGCAACTTGCCCCACTTTCCCTGTTGCCAAGTAATGTTGAACCAAAGTCGGCACAACGGTGTTCTTAAAAACACACTTTGCTGATAAACTGAGCGCACTGCGCACTGATTTCGCACGGCGCTTTGATGACTTTGAAGAACAAAAAAAGAATTTTGAGTTGTTTCGCAACCCATTTGCCGTCGATGTGGAAACTGCACCTGTGCAGATTCAGATGGAGGTCATTGAGCTGCAGTGTAATAGCACACTGAAGGCAAAGTACGATGCTGCAGCGCCCGCACAGTTTATTCACTCCATTCCCGCAGAAATGCTCCAGCATTGTCTACATGCGGCTCGAACCTTGTGCATGTTTGGTAGCACATATCTGTGTGGGAAGCTCTTTTCAGTGATGACGACTAACAAAACAGCACACAGGAGTCGCCTCACTGATGAGCACCTGCTGTCCATCCGGACAATCTCCACAACACAGAACCTCACACCAAACATAAACGAACTTGTTGCCAAAAAAAGATACCAGGCGTCCAGCTCTAATAACATGACATATGACCAAAGACAACTGAATGATTTGATTTGTTATTGCTGAAAAGAACAGATTTTATTTATATTTCCAGGTTTTGTTATGCAGCATGTTCATATTTGAATTTGTATAATTTTGACAGGATATATTTTTATGGAGAGCAAAATCTTTTGGGATATTTCAAATTTAAGTTTATTTTTATGTAAATTACATAAGAGTAAAGAAATTTGAATGTTTGTTCTTTTAACGTTTACTTTATTTCTAACTTGTATAATTTAGACAGAATATATTTTTATGGAGAGCAAATTATTATAAGTTGTTTAAGGTTTGAGTTGATTTATATGTGTATATATATTATATTTATATATATTATATATATACATATGTAGTATATATATATGTAGTGTATATACAGTATATATATATGTAGTGTATATACAGTATATATATATAGTGTATATATGTATATATATATATATATATATATATAAAAATAAATCTATACTAATAAAGGCAAAGCCCTCACTCACTCACACACTCACTCACTCACTCACTAATTCTCCAACTTCCCGTGTAGGTAGAAGGCTGAAATTTGGCAGGCTCATTCCTTACAGCTTACTTACAAAAGTTGGGCAGGTTTCATTTCGAAATTCTCGCCTAATGGTCATAACTGGAAGGTATTTTTCTCCATTAACTGTAATGGAGTTGAGCTGGAATGACGGGGGCGGAGTTTCAGTGTGACATCATCACGCCTCCCACGTAATCACGTGAACTGACTGTCAACGCAGTGCGTAGAAAACCAGGAAGACCTCCAAAAGCGCTTTAAGAAAACATGCATTATATAATTGAGAAGGCAGCGAAACAATAAGAAGCGGCGAAAGTGACATATACTACCATATTCATGAGTGCTGCTACCTCGAAAGAAAGCAAGGTGTAAACCTAAACTTTAAATTAAGTTCATAGACAGGCTACGCTGGCGTTTCACATGCCCACAGGTAATCGCGGGATACAAGTTTAATGAGAGGACGAGGATATAAACGAGAGTTTTGATCACTTTGTAACTAAGTTAAAATTGTAGGTGAAGGGTGTGCTTATGCAAATTCAAGAGACTGTGTTTGTGGGGATTGACAGTTAAGGCGGGTGGGGAGTCACGCCATCATCTCCCTCCCATTCATCTCATTTCGCTCTGAGCTGAGCTCCGCGGCTAACGCCGTCTTCTGAAGCAACTTCGTCACACTGCCACCAAATACTCACAGAAAAATCCACAAGTTAATACACACGCTGTCTCTAGAGTTTCTCCACACTGAATCCTCCAGGCACTACTTACAAAAGGTTACATTGACAATCGTGTTACGTTATTTTAAAATCTTTCCTTTTCTTAGCACAAGCACAGCTGAGAAGCTTCGATGCATGTGCTCCATAACGTTAAAAATAATGCATTTAATCACACTTTGCATTACAAGCAAAGGGAGCTTTGTCAATGCATGATTTCCTGGTACACGATTACATTGATCAAGCGCATCCCGATTCATTTTACCCTCGCACCACCTTAGTTTGAGAAGTATGAAAAATATGAGGTTAACACAGAAAAACAGATCACCAATTCAAGCTTTATGAATAATCGATTCGCCATCAATAATTGTTTTGGTAAAGCCATCCTCCTTCCATTTTATAATTTTTCCGCCATTAGCCATGATTAAATGAGCGGTAAATAAAGTAAGAGCAAAGCGAGGTGACTTATTTAGGCAGGCATATATATGACAGCAACACTCATGACAATGTCAATCATGTTACGTTATTATTAAAATGTTTCCTTTTCTTTTCATTACTTCTTTAACACACTACTTCTCCGCTGTATTTTGAGGTATTTTATATATATATATATATATATATATATATATATATATATATATATATATATATATATATATATATATATCATATAATATATGAATGACCTCCAAAGAGCGCTGAGACTTTTGATATCATGAAAGTGTCTGCAAAAACTATGGTCTCCTGCGCGCGCATAGCTGTGCCGGCCTTTGAGACGCTGACTGCGCTTCTGCCTTAAGTCAAAGTGAGCACTTTTAATTTTTTTCATCCTCCCCCTGCGCTTATAACCCAGACAAGTGCAAACACAGGACCCCTTTTCTACACCACGGCAAAATAATATTAAGGTGATTCACACTTTCTTTGCACGTATACGATTATGAGGTCCTCACCTCGGATTATGAAGACACGCACGAGTGGAGGACTGACAGTGCCATCACAGCCGATTAATGGCGGGGCGCCTCACCAGTCTACACAAGACCCACGCGACTGTCCCCAAAAGACGATCATAACGTCAGCGAACACATCTCTCTATACTATATAAAAGAAAAAGGCAACTTTCCTTTCTTTACACCTTTTTTCCTTTTATCCCAAACCAAAGCCTTTCTCTCTTAACACTGCAGAGGACACAAAACTAATTTTCTTTAAATGCGGTAAGGCACATTACCAGAGGCACAAATTTGAACGTTCACATAGAAAATGTAATTTCTATACCACAGCCGTCGTGTAGCGCCTTTCAAAAGGGATCTACTACCGAGAGATGATCCATATATATTTTAGCTGCTGTTAGTTATTTACCTGTTGTGTTACACAGTCTTTAAAATGTAGTTTACCCGCAACCACTCCAGTAGTGCTCAATGTACCTGTACTTCTTAAAACATTAATGTTTTACTGTTTAATAACTTAGACTATATTTTATTATTTTTCCCTTGCACTCAGTGACCAAAGCTATATACACACATATAGACACATACAAACATACACACACACATATATATATATAATTTGTGTGTGTATGTATGTATGTGTGTGTACAGTATATATGATGTACAGTAGATAGGTACAGTATGTATATATATATATATATATACACACACATATGTGTATATTTAGATATGTATATAGATATGTAGATATGAAGATATGTATGTGTATATATGTATATGTATGTATGTATGTATGTATGTGTGTGTGTGTGTGTGTATATATATATATATATATATATATATATATATATATATATATATATATATATATATATGACAGCAGCAATCCAAGCTGTGAGAAAACAGTAAAAGGAGGCGTGTCAGACGCGTGGTACATTTTCTGATGCAGCTACCGAAAACAACTTTCGCGGACGCTGCCGCCAAATACACAAAACAATTACTTTGACAATCATGCTACATTATTTTTAAAATGTTTCCTTTTCTTTTCATAACTTCTTTAACACATGACATTGCAGCTGAAACGGGTATTTTGCTATATATTATATATATATATATATATATATATATATCACAGCGACACTCATACCTATACAAAAACTATAATTGTAATAAACAAACAATAAAAACTGCGGAGAAGCCGTGGATTAAACAAAAAGGCTGTAGTTATCAGTAGGGAGATGTGAATCCCAAGGAAGGGAATGTAGAGACTGGAGCAACGGACGGTCTTATATAGGCAGGCAGCCAGCGAACAACGTAGGAGGCGTTGGGATAGGGGGACCCAACACAACCTCACACGGTGACCAAGGTGCAGGCTATGGACGTATATATGTACGTAAGTAGGATTCAGTTAGTGTTGGGACCCGTGTACCAAATTTCTTGAAGATGGGCTCATAAGTAAGTGTTGAAAAGTTCAATATGGCGGCCGACAGTGGCATCATACCACCGAAATAAGTACGTACATTGGTTTCGGTTAGTGCAGGGAAGCCGCCTACCAAATTTCGAGAAGATGGGGCCATAAATAAGAAAGTTCAACATGGCGGACGTTGTTGACCGTTATGACCATTACACGTAGAATTTCGAAATGAAACCTGCTTAACTTTTGTAAGTAAGCTGTAAGGAATGAGCCTGCCAAATTTCAGCCTTCTACCTATACGGGAAGTTGGAGAATTAGTGATGTTAGAAAATTCAATATGGTGGCTGACAGTGGCGTCATACCACCGAAATAAGTGTGTACATTGGTTTCGGTTAGCTGAGGGAAGCCACCTACCAAATTTCGTGAAGATGGGGCCGTAAATAAGAAAGTTCAACATGGCGGACGTTGTTGACCGTTATGACCGTTACGCATAGAATTTCGAAATGAAACCTGCTTAATTGTTGTAAGTAAGCTGTAAGGAATGAGCCTGCCAAATTTCAGCCTTCTACCTACACGGGAAGTTGAAGAATTAGTGACGTTGGAAAGATCAATATGGCGGCTGACAGTTGTGTCATACCAACGAAATAAGTACAGACATCGATTTCCGTTAAAAGTTCAATATGGCAGCCGACAGTGGCATCATACCACCGAAATAAGTACCAAATTTCGGCCTTCTACCTACACGGGAAGTTGGAGAATTAGTGACATTGGAAAGTTCAATATTGTGGCTGACAGTGGCGTCATACCACCGAAATAAGTACGTACATTGGTTTCGGTTAGCGCAGGGAAGCCGAATACCAAATTTCGTGAAGATGGGGCCATGAATAAGAAAGTTCAATATGACGGACGTTCTTGACCGTTACGCGGAGAAATTCGAAATGAAACCTGCTTCACTTTTTTAAGTAAGCTGTAAGGAATGGGCCTGCCAAATTTCAGCCTTCTACCTACACGGGAAGTTGGAGAATTAGTGACGTTTGGAAAATTCAATATGGCGGCCGACAATGGCGTCATACCACTGAAATAAGTACGTACATCGGTTTTGGTTAGTGCAGGGAAGCCACCTACCAAATTTTGTGAAGATGGGGCCATAAATAAGAAAATTCAACATGGCGGACGTTGTCAACCGTTATGCGTAGAATTTCTAAATGAATCCTGCTTAACTTTTGTAAGTAAGCTGTAAGGAATAAGCCTGCCAAATTTCAGCTTTCTACCTACATGGGAAGTTGGAGAATTAGCGATGAGTCAGTCAGTCAGTGAGGGCTTTGCCTTTTATTATTATAGATATATATATATATATATATATATATATATATATATATATATATATATATATATATATATATATATATATATATATATATATATATATATATATATATATATATATATATATATATATATATACAGTATATATATATATATATAGATAGATATAGATATATATATCTATCTTTTAGTCAAATTATGGCCAGAAAGAAATAAGAGCTAATGAAAATTTTCTACATCCAGAGAGTGGTAAGGACGCAGAGTAAATTATCGGAACCACCCTCCCATCTATACAAGATCTGTACTTGTCCCACTGTCTTAGAACAGCCACCAAGATAGTCAGACACCTCACCCACGGAGCTCATGGACTGCCCAAATTTTTGCCCTCTAGCAAATGTTACTGCAGTATATGGTGCAAGATTGTCAGACTTAGCTGAGGATCATAACCCCCCCTCCCCGCCACACGCCATCAGACTACTCATCTCCCCCCAACAGTAAACATGCTGACCTACTGGGACTGTTACATTCCTGAACACAAAACAGACAGTTTGAACACATGTATTCAGAATGTCATACCTCCTAAAATGCTGTTATATGTGTGCATGTGTCTGTTAATGCTGTCTATTATGTCTACCTGTTATTGTCTAATGTGCAATTGTCTTTATGCATGTGTTCATACATTGATTGAGCCTGGAGAAACACAATTTCATTTACATGTAGCTGTGCACTCCTTGTTGTATAGTTTGAATAACAATGAAATAAATCCAAAAAAAATTTACCAAAAACTCAAAAAGGTATTACAGTTTTACTTTCTTGAATTAAAACACAAAAGGGTATTAGTTTTATTTTCTAGAAATAAATTAATGCACTGTCATAAATAAAACTTGAGAATTAGCTACAGTATGTAGGAGCAGAAATTCATCTAGTAGGCATATTTCAAATCTGCAACCTACTCATCTACCTTTGGTTCCGTTCTAATTTTCTTCAAAAGACTGTATCAGACCTAACAAAGTTTTTCTAGATTGTACTCTATAAGCCTTTGTAGGCAATGAGGGTTTGCGATGGGAGAAGGGTTTTATTCTTTTAATCAAAAACGTGCATTATGTGGATTATTAACACTTACTGAACATGAGGTGGCCAAATGTTTTGAATCTGAACTTGAAAGTGCTATTCTATAGTGGCAATTTTGTAAAGGGTCAATGTTTAGCTCCAGGACACAATGATAAGTAAATTACATGTTTCTAGCATTACAGTGTACATTCCTTGTTTTAGAACAAAGTGATCATTGATATTGAAAGCTGCACAATCAAGTACTGTACAATCATAGAAATTTCAGGACTACTGAACAACACACTTTGTGAGATTCATTCTCACATAATCAACAGGTAACAGGACCTGTCCCTTTCATAAGCTCCAGTCAAGAGATAAACTGCAAGGTTACAATGTTGCAGGATGTTTCTTGATATAGACAAAGGTCTATCAATTCTTCAACATAAGCTTAATAAAGAAAATGCCACAGTGAGTGAATCATAATGGAAATTAGAAGGCGACAGTGCCCAAGATAACAGATACTATTATTATAAGAAATTGGTCAGTTTAATAAATTCTTCATAAACAATTAACAGTGTTGACTCTTGGAATGAAGCATCTCAAACTAACAATTTCATACAAAGAAATAGAATTTTGATACATCACTATGACCCAGAGGCCAAACTGCAATCAAAACAGTGAAAGCAAGGAGATTCTCCAGCATCAAAGAAATTCAAGGTCCAATCCAGCACTACATGTGCACAAGTTTCTATAATGTTAAGGAGTGTACTCATAAATTATATCCTCCAAAACGTCAAGGAACTGGCCAATATTATGTCAAGTTGTTTTGGTGTGCACTACAGTCTTTCAGAGTACAACAAAGAGAAAAATTATCAACAATTCCCCTTATGCTTCTAGACAATACACCTGCTTTTTCGTTCCTTGCAGGGTCAATGAGTTAGAAGAGGTGCTATACCCTCTATAATCTACACAAATGCTTAGTACAACTAACACCTGTTCTCCTATCTAAAGAACTACCTCAGACATGCTATGCCAACCATGAAGACATCAAGTAGGCTATAAGCAAGACAAAACATTCTATTTGAGTGGCCAAGAAAACATTTGTGAAATTTAGAACAAGTGTATTTATGTTCATAATGATAAAGTTGAAATGTAAGACTTGTTTGGTTTAAGTGGCGTTTCCTTAGTTTTAAGTTATGCTAATAGCATTTGATAACCACTCTTATAATTAACCACTCTTTTTCTCAGCTTCTGGGATCAGACTACAGATTATAAAAATGCTCACAGTAAAGACATTTACTATATTTCATAAATCTAAGATGAAATGAAATATTTTAGTTTCCAGAATTATATTTTTCTCTGGTTAGGCTTGTGTGCTATCAGTTTAAACAATATACAAAATGTTAAATAATGGAATTCAACAATATGAAGTCATGCAATAAGCTATTCAAAGATGCCATTTACTCACTGCCACTCACACCTGAACTGGAGCTACTTAAGATAAATTGTCCATATTTTACAAATATATTAGCAAAATACTTATGAAACAGAGGGCAAAGAAACACAGAATGTATAAATCTATAAATTCACAATCTGAATACAATAAAAGGAATATAATTCAGAAAAATTATATTAAGTACGAACTCTGGTGTTTGACTCCAAAAGGCATAAAAAATGTAAAACATAAATAAAAAAAAAAACTCTAAAAAATAAAGACATGTGCGGTATGAAGACTGCATAATATACAGTTGGAATAATCTATTGTATTGTGACAACTTTTTGGTTGCATATGCTGTAAATAAAAGTCAAATTTAGGTAAAAAGTTGCATCACTCAATTTTCAGAATATGCTGTCTCATACCAAACTGATAAGACTGGGCTAATACTGCAGAAAGTTATGAGAAAAGTTGTAACTGTGCAGATTTGTCCCCCTATACATGGGATGAAAACACTGACAGGGAGTTTACAGGTGATTGGGGGTGAGAATTCCATAGAATTTATATGCCGCTTTATGAAACTAACTAAAGGCAACAGCCTCCAATTAATCTGGACCAGTACAGTTGTGGCAAAAGGTTTTGAGAGTGACAAAGTTTGTTGCTTCAGTTTTTTTAGATCTTTTTGTCAGATGTTTCAATGGTATCCTGAAGTATAATTACAAGCATTTCATGAGTTTATTGACAATTACATTAAGTTTATTGAAAGAGTCAATATTTGCAGTGTTGGCCTTTCTTTTTCAAGACCTCTGCAATTTGCCCTGGCATGCTGTTAATCAACTTCTGGGCCAAACCCTGACTGATGGCAGACCATTCTTGCATAGGTAATGCTTGGAGTTTGTTAGAATTTGTAGGTTTGTTTGTTCACCTGCCTCTTCAGGATTGACCACACGTTCTCAATAGGATTAAGGTCTGGGGAGTTTCCTGGCCATGGACCCAAAATTTTAATGTTCTGTTCCCCGAGCCACTTAATTATCACTTTTGCCTTATGGAATAGTGCTCCACCATGCTGGAAAAGGCATTGTTCATCACCAAACTGTTTCTGGGTGGTTAGGAGAAGTTTCTCTCGGAGGATGTTTTGGTACCATTCTTTATTCATGGCTTGGGATCGAGGCACCACCAGTGCAGAGTTTGTTCGGGAATGCCAGTAAGCAGGTGTGAGTGCATCTGCACACACAGTGAGCTGAAGACTTGTGGAGGATGGCCTGGTGTCAACAAGGGCAGCAAAGAAAACACTTCTCTCCAAGAAAAACATCAGGGACAGACTGATATTCTGCAAAAGGTACAGGGATTGGACTGCTGAGGACTGGGATAAGGTAATTTTCTCTGATGAAACTTTCTGATTGTTTGGGAAATCCGGAAAAAAGATTGTTCGGAGAAGAAAAGGCGAGTGCTACCATCAGTCCTATGTCATGCCAACAGTAAAGCATCCTGTGTGGAGTTGATTCTCAGACAAGGGAGTAGACTCACTCATAATTTACCCAAGAAAACAGCCATGAATATAGAATGGTACCAAAACATCCTCCAAGAGCAACTTCTCCCAACCATCCAAGAACAGTTTGGTAACAAACAATGCCTTTTCCAGCATGATGAGCACTGCATCATAAAGCAAAAGTGATAACTAAGTGGCTCAGGAAACAAAACATCGGAATTTTTGGTCCATGGGCCAGGAAACCTTCCAGACCTTACTCCCAAAGAGAATGTGGTCAGTCCTCAAGAGGTGGGTAGACAAAAAAAAAAAACCCAAATTCTGACAAACTCCAAGCATTGATTATGCAAGAATGAGCTGCCAGTAGTCAGGATTTGGCCCAGAACTTGATTGACAGCATGCCAGGGCTAAATGCAGAGGTCTTGAAAAAGACGGGCCAACACTGCAAATATTGACTCTTTGCATAAACTTAATGTAATTGTCAATAAAAGCCTTTGAAACTTATGAAAAGCTTGTAATTATACTTCATTATATCATAGAAACATCTGACAAAAAGATCTAAAAACACTAAGCAGCAAACTTTGTGAAAACCAATATTTATGTCATTCTCAAAATGTTTAGCTACAACTGTATTACCTTGTGAAAAGGCACGTTTTGATTGGATAACAAACATTTATATTAAATTTCAATCGAAAGATAGTGCTACCAACAGATTTTGAGAAACAAAATTGTTCCATGATCATTTCCGATGAATACATAAAGCACCGGTATATAATTCATGAGGATCTAGATCCTTCCCACAATTCAATTCAGGTTTGTAACCCACTGCTACTGAAACACACAGCCAAAGCCATGTACCCAGATATGGAAAAGTAGCTTAATAGGTAGACATTTCTGCAACATTTAAATGTAACAAACTGTACTTGATAAAAGTAATTTTTGTTATCATCAGCATTTTTTATTTGTGATTTTTTCAATCCAACTTTAGAATTTATGTGGTAAGAACACCAGCTCCCTTCATACACACTGCCATTGTCCTCCATGGACTTTAAATAGTTATTCTTAATTAAATATAGTTAGCAGCCCCATTCTCATCTTTTAATAAAACATTACTCTTGTTTCAGTTCCACTGCTATATATGCATGTTCTTTCTTCTTTAGCTTAGGATGTCAGTAAATAACATAATCATCAAACCTTAAAGCCATCATTAATAGTACCTTGAGTCTGCACTCAAATAATTACTATAAATTATTATTATCCATCCATCCATTATCCAACCCACTATATCCTAACACAGGGTCACGGGGGTCTGCTGGAGCCAATCCCAGCCAACACAGAGCACAAGGCAAGAAACAAACCCTGGGCAGGGCGCAGCCCACCACAGGGCGCACACACACACACCAAGCAAAACTTGGGACAATTTAGAATCGCCAATGCACCTAACCTGCATGTCTTTTGACTGTGGGAGGAAACCGGAGCACCCAGAGACGGGGAGAACATGCAAACTCCACGCAGGGAGGACCTGGGAAGCAAACCCAGGTCTCCTAACTGCGAGGCAGCAGCGCTACTGCGGCACCACCGTGCCGGCAAAATTATTATTATAATTAAAACAAATTACTATGAATAAGCCAATTGGTCTACTCTGAAATAATTATTACTAATTACAACAAAGCAATTAGTCAAATATTCAACTATCAAATCATTATTGTACTATAAGTTTAAGGGACAAAATGTATTCATCCTCCGAGCCTACTTCTACATCAGCTAAAACACAACTTTCATTAATGCATTACTCCTTTCTCTTTCCAAGACCACAGCCTTGGTTAGCCATCATTTAAACAATTTTGCAGAGAACAAGCCACTCAGCCCAACAAACTCACTTATACCATCCAGCTAATTTCTTCAAAATTATATTGAGTCGAGAAGTAATATACTTTACATTGAAACATTGCAATAATATAGCAGACAGGCATGTTTTAGTGTCAGTTGTACTCATGTTTTTCACTCTTCCCATGACTAGCAATATGTTTAGAATAACACTAGTCAAAGTGATAGATTTATTTGTTTTGTATATAATCAAGCACTTACTTCATACTGCTGATATTCACAGTTCACTGTGCAATTTCACTGCAACATAAGACTTATTATTTTGTAATTGCATAACAATGTCTAAGCTTGTTGTTAGTGTTTTCCCCAACTCTTACAACACAGTATAGTGTAATCATGTGTTCTGTAAATCCCTTTGTGAAAGTGTACACTGTGAATTGTGCCATATAAAGTAAATAACGAGAAACAGATTATTAAGCAAACTCAAAGAAAATAAAAATAATTGGACTATTACTGATTTCTTATTAGGCGTTAATAAATATTACCTTAACTGCAAGAGTAGTAAACAAAGCCACTGCATTGGGTGTCACTATGGCTTTAAAGAATAAGTAGTACAATGTAATTTGTTATCCAACAAAAAAAAAAAAAAAATCTGTGTCTTGATTTTATATCTGCAAAGAAGCACCATCGCTGACAGGATTCCTCATGTTTACTGTTACAGATGTAAATACTAGCTGGATAACAGAAAAACAAAGTAGACAATTCCTACAAAATTACATATTCAGTTTTATATGGTATTTGCTTACAGAAATTTACACAAATGGTTAGGTTGTGGTTGGAAAACCAGAGGAACTGAAGAAAACTTACACAAACACAAAGAGTAAATACAGACTGTACAAGGGTAATGCTTGGGCTGTGATTTGAACCCAGGGTTCTAGAACTAGCTACAAGGACACATCTAATCACTGTACTGCAGTCATGACCTATACTAAATTATAATATGAAAACATATTGATCTTGTCAACTGATTCTAAAATTAAGCATTAGTGAATATTTTGCATAATGCATCCTTTCAGTTCAATGATCAAGGAGTTTGACCACAGAACTAATGTAATTTACAAATACAGATTCTCTCCTCTACCAACCTATTACCACTGCTTAAAGCACAGTGTTTAATAACCCTCTGATGTAATCATAACAATTGACATAAGGGTTCTGCCCTTCAGATTTTGAAGACATTTGAAGCATTCCTTATGGATTAGGGACATAGATCGTTGCTTATGTATCTGGCAAGGTTACGGGTTTTTTTTTTATAAACACCTACTTCGACAGGATGCTATTTAGTGATCAGACGAAAAATTATAAAAAATTTTAAAAGTATGTGTAAACGCAAAAACACATTAAAGCCTATGCCAGGCTCGCAAAAAAAATCTGTAGAGATTCCAAGCAGGCATCATCAAGGACCATCTGTTCATCAGAAGCATAGCGACCCCTTATCCCTTCACAGGGAGGATTCGCTTTATAAAAAAAACAGCGGGGATGAGACAGGCTTCTGCGTCCGATGCACAGGCTTGGCAGTTTCCAAATCTAGAACCGTATACCACTACTACACACTCATAAACCAAGCAAAATAAAAAGTAATTGTATATAGCGCCTTTTGGCATCACCCACACGCTCGTTACAATAGTACTTTAAAAACGACAACATGTATAAAAGACCTGTCACCCGCGTCTCCCAAATGTAAAATAGCGACATCCGCTATTGGCACGCAATGATTTTACCACCGACGCACAGCTCCCAAACACAGGAGGATTTGCACATTTGTTTGTTATGTCTTGAGAGGTGCAACTAAGTGGCACGCCAGTTGCAAGGCGATTATCCGACATGGCTTTTTTAACTGAGTGTTAACATCGCGAAAGTTTTTTTTTAACAGATTGGGTAGTTAGGCCTTTGAACTGTTCGCAAAGCGAATCTTTGTTCTTACCTTTCCCAGTCCACCAAAGCGAGCAGCTGCTTTCCCAGCTTAGCCGCTACCGGGACGTACAGTAGCTTTCAACATTTCTCAAAAATTACGTAGGGTGGGGGCAAAGCGCCGAACTCGGCAATCACCCGGTCGGCCTTCGCTCAAGACTGCGCCTATGATGGAAATTGGCTGAGCGGGAGGCTCGAAAATCGGAGCCACAGTCGTGCTTCTATTTCAGGGGCCGGGATTGGATTTCGAAAGATCCGCCATTTTCACTTCGTCATCAGTTCAACTTCAGAGGAAGAGCCTCATCATCGCCACATCCACGAAAACAAAAACAAAAAAAAAAACAAAAAAAAAACGCCCAACAACAACCCCTGATCAAGTGCGCTCGGGCGCATTCCCGTACACATGCAGTCAAAAAAAATGAAAGGCAATACAGAAATACTTTGAGTGCCTAGCGACGCGCCAATACTACACATGAAACGGGGGTTTGTTGAAAGCTCCTCACGAAAAGACAGGAAGAGTCGCGCTTGACCAACCAGCGCTTAGCGACACAGTGATAGCCGGTCGCCAGCTCACACGCTCAAGCAGAGGCATAAATACACGCACACAAAACTGAAGGTTGGAAAAAAACGCAAAAAAGGAGAGTGGATTATTTGCTACTGACATATTTACTGGAGTGTATTCGAAAAATAAGAAACTTAATTACTATAGTCAGTAGGTGTTTAATTACATTTAACATATGAAAAATATTTGATCATAGCTGCATGTTATATAGTGAAAGAAAAGGATGCACCAACACTATTATTAACCGTGGAAAGAAATTATTTACTATTAGAGTCAATGATAAGTTAGACACAAAATTCCACAAGAGCCATTACAGAATATCTATCAGATTATTTAAGTTGTAGTACATTTTAGAGCAAACCGTAAACATTGGTAAAACGCATTAAAACTACTTAAACACTACATAACCTGTCAAAAAAAGTAAAAAAAAAAAAAAAAGTCATTCATCCTGCCAAGCTCTGAAAACTAAGTTAAAAATAAGATTGTGGGGACACACCATCGAAATGGGGTTCCTACACGAACTCTCGGTGCCAAAGTGAGGAGCCTAGCTGCAAGGATTTTGGAGTTCTTACAGAAGACATTGGGGCATTATGAGACACGGTAAGGTGTTTCAGACACAAGTCACATGGAATGTCACAAAAGGTGCAGTAAACTACAAGGATGGGGTGGTGGGTTTTGTGTTACATAAATCTGTTTTTGCCACTGCAACCTTAGGTTAAGAAATTCAGATGTGAATTCCATCTCCAGTGATTTGCATTACCACTAAGCGATATAGTGACTTTATAGAGCCTTTAACAATTTTGTGTTATCATAAACTGACAAGAGGATTTTTAAGTGCTTCGCACATTATGTATTATCATATTGCAGCACTGCATGAAATATAGCATTTTTCATAGTAAGAAAATACAAACATTAATGAATGTTGACCAAGGAAGGTTTGTGCATAATCTGTATTGAATTTGCAAAAGGGGAAAAATGGGTACACTTTCTAGTTAAAAGGTGGGAAATGGAAACAGTTCTTAAACATTACTAAATGTAGATTCAGTGCAGCTAAAAACAGTGGCCTCTGAACTGGGTTTGTGGTAATACTTGTTGAAATTATTTAGAAGAATTAAGATTTAGAAATGTACACACTCCAGACTAATCAATGATAGTGTCTTTCATATATTCTTTCCCTCCCTATAATTTCCTTCCATATCCCAAAGACATTCATCTTAGGTTAACTGGCAACTGTAAATTCAGCAAATATGAGCAAGTCTGGGTTCCCTATAATGGATTGACTCCTACCAAACAGACCATGCTGCTGAGATAGGCTCCATCTTCTCAGAACCTCGTAAAGGAATTTAAAGTTCATAAAATGAATCAATTGATAAAATGCAAGACTTCCTTATTTCTAATTAATGTATATATCAGACTTGTGTTTAAAAATATATATAGGTAAATGCCATCAGGTGTGTTGGTAACATCTTCTTTAACTTAAAGCAATCAGTTTTGCTCACTGCATTTTTGAAGAATTTTAGGAATTAGGAGGAGAACTAAACAAGTGGTACAGAAACAAGGAGTACATCAGGTAAGTTGATTTGTGCTTTCTATTAAATAAAATTAAGTATTGCATTTGAATACATTCTTGCTTATCAGGACAAAGGAGTGTGGCCACATGTTGTGTTATTGCTGAATATCCAAATAAAAGTTTCACTGTAGTCTGTAAATATGATAGTACTACTTACACTTCTCCTACATGATTTATGTTTATCTTACAACATATTTATCCTACACTCACTGTCTGAATACAGGTTAAATTAATTTATATTAATGGAAGGGACATTAACTTTAAAAATCTATTATAAAACAAACTCACACTCACCATTTGGGGACATTCCTTATAACATAAATCTAATAAAGTATCCAAGAGTAATAAAAATATTAGCTAATAGCAAACTTTTGTGAAAGGTCACATTAACAAACGCATTATTTAGTATATTTTAGTGTAGTCTGTTAATGAATCATATCTTTTTGTTTGAACTAATCTACATTACAACATTCACCCACCCATTTATACATATTTATTGTGTGTGCACAATGCAGAATCCAAATCAAGATAGAAGTGCTCACAAATCTTTAATTGGAATAATAGTGCTCAGAAAAGTCATGTATATAAAGACACTCAGATTGGCTCAGCTTGCATGAAAACCTGCATTGATGATAAGCATGGTCCAGTATATAAACAATAAAGATGGCATGTCCGTTTTACTTTGGATGTCCATTAGAGGGTCATGCACCCAGCTTGCTATAAAACAGAAATGATGTGTGTGCTATCACTTCAGTACAATGACAATTGCCTTGAAAATGCATTAAGTTTTTTGTGAAAAACAAACAGATCCATTTAACAAGGCCAAATCGGGTTGGGGAGCATGCACCTGTACAGAGCACTGCCACACATACCACATGATAAAACAGCTTGGGATCCTTGGCCTGGTCCAGCTACTTTGGTCCTCAACAATGAGGATCCTGTGAGCAGGTTCATTCTCAGAGAGTAACACCACGTGGCCATAGTGCCATAACTGACGCTCCCTCATAATGCAGGTATTGTGCTTCATTTGGGACTCCATAAGCAACCGCTCGTTCAACACAAAGTCAAACCACCAGTACTGAAGAAGTCCAGTCTTTGTCTCAAGTCACTAGATGGTGTCCATGTCTCACAACCATATAGCAAAAGACTTTAGCAAGAGCCAGATTACTTAATTTCATGGGATAGGAGGTCAACCTGATGCACATGGCCATGTGCATGTGATAGTACAACATGGGAGACAATATGGTAATCCCTAACGAGCACCCACCACCAATAGAAGATTAGCAGACTATTTAAGAAGCAGTCAAAGTATCTATGTCAATGTTGTCCACCATCTATAGAAACAGGTTATTGTCCACAGTTTGTCAGATAATAATTTGAACCATGAAACGAAAAAGAAAGAACATGTTACGATGTTCATTATGATGTCAATAATTAACTATTCACCTCACTGAGAAGCTGTAGATTACCATTTGCCTGCAGCATCCTAAAATGATGCAAGGACATCTTTAAAGATACATCCCTCTTGTCTTTTGTTACTGACACCCTGTCAGGATGCAACCTCTGCTGCTGGCCATACAGAAATACACTGACGAGAGATAATTGCCTGACCATTCAAAGCAGACCTACTGTATACTATTTAACAAAATGACAATATCTAACTAAATGTGGCTGCGAACATGCAAGAACACTTGTGTGACATCAGAAATGGTCACTGGACCCGTCTCCAAAAAAGCATGTGTAGGAAATTAAGATGCAAGTTACACTACTCTGGAAGTGAGGAGCTACAGGATTCCTTGCATTGAGGGACAGCCACGTGTATTGCAAAACTTCAGGAATTAATCTGCAACTAAGGTGCTGCCCTCCCCCATACTGTTCTCCTTTCCCATGGTTTTAGAATAATTTCTTATGCTGCAATTATGTACCCTGTTTTGGGATTAACTATTAAAAAAAGTTAATACATGATATTTTCATGTTCCCTTATGAATGTATGCATACATGAAGCATGCACAATTCCAAGCAAAATCCCTATAACACCATGGAGAATCCTCATCATCTTAATGTCATGCACATTAGATTAATTAATAATTCTAACTTTTTCTGGTATAAGTGAGCACGAAAGTGTATTTGTGTGTGCCCTGTGATATATACTGTTTAGGACAGATTCTTGCCCTGAACTCACTGATGCTGGCAGCTCCCTGTAAACCTAAAAATAGGGATGAATAAAAAAAAAAAAACTTGAAAGTAAATGTACCAAAACCCTCAGTGATATTTTATATCATTTAGATGGTGTTCTAAAGTTTTAACAGATAAAAATCTGTGCACACTGCTAATGTCAAGGTAAATTTAAAACAATAACCTAAACCCTGGTGACAAAAAAAAAATTCTGTGTATCTAAAACCAAATAAAGTGGGTTTGGAAAACGGATCCCCAATTGTTTGTCTATTACTTGAGAGGAAGCAATTATATTTTCCTGACCCTGATCCAAGAACATTACTGGCAAGAATATACACATCATGCATGATGGAAAAGGCATGTCAGTTTCAAGTTTGCAATGTTTCTTTTGTTTGAATACAGGAAGGATTTACATATGATAATAATTTAAGTTCATCTCTCTGTTTTATAATGTAAAAGTAGGTATCATTCCATAGCTCTTTATTTCCCATTTTTCATAGTAATATACCATTAAACAACTTTGGCGTAAACAGTGTACCAGAAAGCAATTTGTTCTGGTCAAGGGTGAAGGAGTATGCCAGGCTTTAGAAAACCTTGTGCTTTCGAGATGATCACATGAATATGCCACATTACAAATTATTCAGATACATAATTGATTGGAACTCTCTTTGAAAATCATTTTCATTAATTCATTAGATACCATGTTTAAATATTTAGAAAAGCAAAGTAAAAAAGGTAAAGTATGACTGCTTTTGATCTGTATTCACCTTGTCCAATGTGTAAACTGGCAGCTACCTTTTTGCTAATTATTTGGCAACATGACTTGCCAAACCATCTGCAGGTGTCTGTCATCCAACAACAAAAATCATAGATCTCTTGAGGCAAAGAAGAATGTGTACCACATAACAAGATTTTATTTTAGGTTGTGGCACCACGGCAATTAGGAAAGCGTCTTTAAGTTTTCTGTCTTATTTCAAACCATGCAGTAACGAGACCAGCGTTCACGTCCCGGGTCCTCACTGCATTTAGTTTGCATGTTCTTCGTGTGTCTACGTGGGTTTCCTTCGGGTGCTCTGGTTTTCGCCGACAGTCCAAAGACTTTTAGGTTAGATGGACTGGCTACGTTAAACTGGACCAGGCAGACGTTATGTTCCCCTGCGATGAACAGGCGCCCTGTCTTGTGGATTGTTCCTACCAGCCCCCACGACCCTGCTCAGGAAGAAGCGGGATTAGAAAATTGTATGGTGGGTTATTTATAAAACGATCAAATACATTGATGCCCGCACAAATTAACCTCGGTGTCTCATTTTTTATAAATAAAAAATATTGGTGCAGCTTCATGCCATAAAAAATAAATAATAAAGTGTCTTTGCCAGAGACAGTTGTCCAAAACTGAATCTTAATACTTCTTGCGTCACCAATGAAACAAAACCCAGGCCGGACGGAGACTGTATTGAAGCTCGTATTACTACGTATTTCGTGCTGGTTTTATGTGTCACAACATGTATTTTAAATGACAGCACGAATGCATGTATTACACGCGACTCAAAATATAACAAAAGTAACATGATGACAATGGTTTCAAAGCCGGCATGTTTCCTTAATGTGGATCTTTTCGTTAGAGGTGGCAACTGTTCGTTACCAATTTTTGTTCTTTACACTGTTGTCACTATAGTAAACAAAACGTCTCTATCATACAACAATGGACTAATTAACAAAACTCATATAGCAAATATGGTTTAGAATTGCGCGGAGACACAACCATCCTGCAGAATTGCACTCGCCTGTGGTTCGAACTGATATTGGCAGACGAAAGTGTAACAGTGTATTTATAATACCTCACCAGTCCCCTTCTGCGCGTCGCTCGCTCGCTCCGAAGGCTGGTTTCTCTTGCATGGATTGCCGATCCTCCAGACAGTATACTAAACCACTTCTGCGGACGCCGTTAGTTGTCTTTTTCCAAGGTAGTTATCAATACATTCCCGAACTGCTGTTGGTGCTTCATTCTGATCACCGAGAAACTGAGCTGTTTGTTCAAAATCACGCGCCGAGCGCCATGACACTTTCCACCATCCCATAATACCGCCACGCCCTCCTTGGAAACGACGTGTGGTGTCAATACGTCACGCACGCACGAGTCACGTGCTTTTCCGGCGCCTAAAATGAGAGGCTGAAAAGCAAAGTAGACAGCGTGAGAGAAGACGGGCAATTTGAGATTTGGTATTTGAACTTGTTAGTCCATAAAAAGTTTGCTTTTTTCTTGGTGGTTGTGCGTAATACGTTTGGACCTTCTTGCTAAAGAACACAATAAAAATTAAAGATGAAAGGATTATTTTCCTCTGTTCTGTGCTGTGCTTAACCAGTCATCTCTGTGTACAGAGTGGTCCAGATCTAATTATGCAGATTTAGAGCATCTAGATGAATTTGATTTATGCGGTGAGGATCCCAGTTCGGCGCGAAGACGATTCTTCATGTCGTCAGTTCGCACACTTCTCGATGGTCCGGGATTTTTCCGGTGATTTACAATGTAATAAACTTAATAAGTTATAGCGTAATGAAAACTGCATAATTAGATCTGGACCACCCTATACAGTTTTACTTAATCCATCCTTTTACGTATCCAGCGCAAGAGCTTTTCCCAACAGTCCTCAGACTCAGGGCAGGACACAACGCCTTTTTAA
This sequence comes from Polypterus senegalus, assembly GCF_016835505.1. NCBI lineage: Eukaryota > Metazoa > Chordata > Cladistia > Polypteriformes > Polypteridae > Polypterus > Polypterus senegalus. The sequence continues at coordinate 69,233,481 of NC_053160.1, read as the reverse complement.
TCTTTTTTATGCTTTGCACATAAAGGGAAGGTGGCACGGTGGTGCAGTGGTAGCGCCTCTGTCTCGCAGTAAGGAGACCTGGGTTTGCTTCCTGGGTCCTCTCTGCGTAGAGTTTGAATGTTCTCCCCGTGTTTTCGTGGGTTTACTCCCACAGTCCAAAGACATAAAGGTTAGGTGCATTGGCGATACTAAATTGTTTCTAGTGTGTGTGCTTGGTATGTGTGTGTCCTGCCTTGCGCCCTGTGTTGGCTGGGATTGGCTCCATCAGACTCCTGTGACCCTGTGCTAGCATATAGAGGTTTGGGGAATGACAGACTGACTGACTGACATAAAGGGAAGAATCAGCACCAACAGTTAAATTAAATGGAGTTGAAAAACCATAACAAAGATCATTTCATTTTTTATGATGAGATCTCAAATTTATTAGTGTTGTGTAATTCAAAAAATCACTGCTTATAAATTATATAAATGATGACATCCTTCTGAAGAGCCGCATCTTATACAAATAAACTTTACCTAGGATAATATATTATTCAATGTTTTATATGGTGTTCATCAGAGATAAAAGAGGCATTTTCAAAACATAAGAGTATGTAGTAGCTTTTAAGAGGGACCTCTCCGCGAATTATTTTCTTCAAGTCTAGGAAAATATCCAACCAAAGAGTTGACAAATACATAATGAAAAACTAAATGTTCAATAAATTCTGTAGCTCTTTACAGAACAAGTATGGCTTACATCAAGGAACGTGCATGGTGTCTTATTAACTGGGTAATAACTGTGCAATATTTTAAACACCAATTTTCTAAATTTTATCATGATCAAAAAAAATTTTACAAGAAAATGTTTATTGAGTGACAGTTTTTCATCTGTTCAGCATATGTTAACTCAATTTACACATAATAAAAAATCTATCTAATGAAAGTGTCTACAATTAGGGAGAAAAAAACATCTGGGATAGAGTCATATACCATTTTATATTCTCTTATTGAAATATTTCCAATTTCTGAGGAAAATCAGAATAGGCTATCATATAAAATAGTTTTTAAACCATTTATCTAAGAATAGTGATCTTCTCTTATGAATAATTTGTTGATTGTTCCAGAGGAAAAAAAACTATGTGCAGAAAAATTATGCTTGTAAATCAAAAGTCAATTCAACAAAACTTGTTTGTGAAATGTAGGCAACTTTATAGATAGCATACTAATTTTGTAGGGGCATAACAGGAGTAATTGCAGCCCACAGACTTTACTAAAAATTATATTGAGTATAATATTTAATTAATAGAGGAATTTTTTTTAAATCGTTTGAGCCAGCTAATTTTAATACTTTGGTTGAGTGTGGAGAGGTCAGTGACACCAAGTCCACTATCTAATATTCTATTTTTAACACCCCATTTCCAACTTTACAAGGTTTGTTCTTCCATGGGAAATTAATCTTATCTACTTCAGTAGTAACAGAATTAGGCGCTTTTAATGATGAAAAGTCATATGATGCTCTTGATAACCTCTGTGTTTTACTAAGTGTAGCTCTGCCTTCAATAGATAAATCTCTAGTCAGCCAAGCATGAAACTGCTGTATATTACTGGAGATTGACATGTAATTTAAATTGACCGTATTTCATTACATATACACTGTCATCACATTTTTCAAGGTGAAGAGTCAACTGGGTCAGTTGAGACACTGACCCAGAAGTCTGAAAAATAGTTTATTATTTCAAGAGATTTATAAACATGATGTTTATTGTTCAAAAATAAACGTGTATCACTGACTGTGTAATTTTGAATTAACTAATATTAAAGATAATACATTCAAGGGAATTTTGTTTAATCAAAACATTAAGAATTCGAGCAATTAAGAGAAAGAGCAAAGGAGATATTAGACATCTTTGGCATATGCCTCTTTCAATGCTAAATCTATGCAACATCACATCAACAAGCATAACATGTATTTCTACATTGAAATTGTCTTATAAAAAATAACCCAAATTTAAAAAAAAATAAACTATCAAAATGTTTAACTGATAGTATCAAATGAGTTGTGAAAATCAAGAAATAATATTACTAGGTCAGCATCTAACCATTCATGATAATCAATAAGATCCAATATAAGGTAAATCTAATTAGAAATGTGACATTCGGTTGCCGGTTCAAATCACATTACTGCCAGAATTGATCTTACTCTGTTAGACCCTTAAGCAAGGCCCTTAACCTGAAAATTGCCCCAGGGCCGTGTATAATGGCTGAACCTGCGCTCTGACCCTCAAAGGTCATGCGCGAAGACAGTTTCCCCTTGGAGATTATTAAAGTGTATCAAATCAAATTAAAATCAAGTCACTCTTTTATAAAGTCACATTGACGTTCATTAAAAATGTAATCTAGGCTTTATTTAAAACATCTAGCCAAAACTGAAGAAAAATTTTATTATCATTATTAAGCAGGATAACTAATTGTTTCATGCTAAGTTGTAATTCTTCGGCATTGAAGTACTCCTAATGAGCTGCATAGAAAGTACGTCATTGAATATCTTATAAAATTTAGCAGTTAGTCCATTATTTCCTGAAGCCTTATTGCTTTTTTAGATTAAGAATCTTTAACTTAGATTCTTTCTAAATTCCTCAGTAGTAATTACTGGATTTGTAATTGAGCCAAATAGCTGAGAGCTGTCAGGGTGGTTTGTGGCTTTATATAAGCCTTTATAAAAGTTAGTAACAAACGACAGTTCATTTGTATCAATATAATCTATTTCACCAATTTTTAATCTTCTTATCATATTGCCTTTCAGATTCCTTGTGCAAAGAAATATTTACTGTTTTTTCTGCTCCTTCCATCTATCTTTGAGATTTATTTTGATATTTATTAAAAGACAAAATTCCTTTTGAAATATCTTATATTCTTCTTCATATTTGAAGCAAGTTCTTTCCCTTTTTTAATTGCAGGATATATCATTTTGTATTTAAGTATCTCTAAATGTTTCCCATACTCTTTACTTTTCATTGCCAAATTCCAATATTTATCAAAAAGTGAATTTATGTTCTTAGCCAAATCTTCATTAACTATTAAAGTGTTGTTCAATTTCCTATATTTGGAGTTTTATAATTGCTCTTCTATAACAATATGAATTTGAATGATTTTAATGTCTGTTAATATAGCCAGGCAGATTTCAGCCTCTTTAATTTTACTTATAACTCCACTGAAATCAGGCACATATTAATTCTAGATTGGGTTAGGGTTAGGGTTACATCTCTCAGTGATGCCACCTGAGGACATTGGGTGTTTTGGGTCTGTCACCATCAGAAATACTCTCCCAGACGACCCATGGTTGATCAGGCCACGGCTTAAGCTTAAATGGCACTTGCTTCCCCCCATGGGTCTTCTCTCCTGATCCTGGGTCATCTCAGGTCCCTTTCTGCTGCCTCTGTAATGTTCTTGATGGCTCTTCTCCTCCACTCTCCAGTGATGCCAAGTGTACTGAAAGCCCTATAGACTGGTTGCACAGTAAAGCTCCTGTAACCAACCTGACTTGGCAGATACCTTGCCTTCCAACCTTGTCTAAAGCAGTCCAATAAAACATCTTCAGACTTGGCCTTCTTTTTCTTATTGGTTTCCTTTAGTCAGTACTTCCATGGGACTGTCAGCTCCAAATTAATGATGTTCTTAGTTGTTTTTGTGAGAAGGAGGATGCCTGGCCTCACGTGTGCTGTAAAAATATCAGCCTCTTCTCTACAGCTACAAAGAGCTACCAATCCTGAGCAGTCTCCACAACTCCCTCTGGCTTTTTGATTCTTGCTCGCAGATGTTATCCAGCCTTCATGAAGTTGCACTTATATTTTTGGATTTTAAGACATGTTCTTTGTCAGATCTTAATTCATATGCAGATAATTTCTGCAATGGGTTTCAGTGCCAATTTATGGCGACAGGTGTACAGGCCTTGCCCTAGAGCCTTGGAGCAGCTATTCAAAAAGTGCACTAATTTCCTTCTGCCTGGGCATTGTGAATGAACTGGAGACTTAACTTTCCTCCATCTAAAGAAATTGAATGGACTGGGCAAGATGTCATACACTGCCTTAACTAGGGATTCCATAAGCTTAGACTCCAAGTTCCATAAGCCCACAACCATGCTGTCACATCTTTAAGGCCCCTTGCTGTCTCTTACCAACAGCTCTGCAGGACCTTTCTTCCTCTACTGCAGCTTTTATTTCCTCCTTCACCATTATGTGCCTCTCTTTCCATTTTAGTGAGTTGTACCAGGGGGTTGCAGTCATTCCAAGTCCTTCACTCCCCAGTGTCGCTGCTCTTACCAGGACACTGTGGTGTAGCAGGGAGTCTGCCTGCAGAACTTCCTCCTTCGCTTTCCACTTCCTTCCAGTTTTGACAAAAAACTTCAGCCTATGTTACCTTAGAATCTGTAGAACCCCTGTAGTTTACCAGCTCTCTTGCTTGAGCCACCTTAAACTCCTCCATCCATCCATTTTCCAACCCGCTGAATCCGAGCACAGGGGTCTGCTGGAGCCAATCCCAGGGCACAAGGCAGGAACCAATCCTGGGCAGGGTGCCAACCCACCACAGGACACAAACACACACCAAGGTCAATTTAGAATTGCCAATCCACCTAACCTGCATGTCTTTGGATTGTGGGAGGAAACCCACGCAGACATGGGGAGAACATGCAAGCTCCACGCAGGGAGGACCCGGGAGGCGAACCCAGGTCTCCTAACTGCAAGGCAGCAGCGCTACCACTGCGCCACCGTGCCACCCACCTTAAACTCCTCCTCCATGGAAAATAAAGGTAAATTGAGCTTGGTGTTACTCCCATATTGGGTGTTACTGCTGAGGCTTCTGTGCAATGCAAGCCACCTCCTAAGACAGCTGCTGCACCACTTCTGTAAAGACTCTATGATGGAGATGGGAACCTTGTAAAAGAGCAGCAGAATCCTTGGCAAGGTTTTTTTGCTGGTACACCCCTGCTTTAATCTTGCCAGGAAGCCTTGACTGGTCAAATGCTTTCAATCATCCCTTCATCTCCTGGCAGGCAGCCAGAATTGATGCTGTATTTCTTAGGCTGCTATTAAAACCCTTGCCAAGGATCTTTACTAGCTGGTCTGAGATTGTCAGGACTTCCATGCCTTCAGTGCTGAAGCAGAAGCTGTTCAAGACCTTGCCCATCTTCAGCACTGGTGATCTTGATTTTGTTGGCTTAGAGCTCTTCCTTGTTCATCAAATGAATTTCAGTAGCCCTTGAATGACCCATCTGCATCCTGGTACTGACTCAGTTGTGACTAAAATGTCATCCATGAACGTCCTAATTATAGGTTGATTTATTCCTGACTGAAAACAAGTGCCCTGAAACTTCTATTCCACAGACTTGGCAATCATGTTTACAGCAAGGTGAAAAGAATCAGAAGAGACGGTACAACCTGTAATGATCCCCACTTCCAGCTTCTGCCATTCTGGTGTTACTGTTCCTGCTAAGACTCTTCACATTTAATTAGTTGCAATACTCCAATATTAGATGCACTATTTGGTCTGCCCATGATGTTTTACCATGGTTGTCACTACCACCTTATTTGGGATCTAGCTATAGGTGTTCGCCAGATCAAGCTTGAAAACTGCCAAATCTCCCTTGTTCTCTTAGGCTTCTCTGATGACCTGAGTTACCATTCCTGTATGCCCAAGACACCACGGCACTCCCCAAACACCTCTCTTCTGTTCTGAGGTGTCTATGTATCCATTGTTTCAGAGGAATTCAGCCACCTGCCTTGCTAAAATACCAAAGAAAATGTTTCTTTCTACACTCAGCAAAGAGATGATTCTGAACTGGTCGATGCTTTTGGAGTCTTCTTCCTTTAAAACTCCCTCAGCAAATCTCCACTGTTGGGGTTGCTTTCCTCTTCTTCAGATCACTCTCAGGAATTTCCACAGCCCCATGAGTAGCAAGGGACACTGCTTATAGATCCTATATGGGATTCTACTCGGTCAAGGTGCTGAACTTGATCTAGCTCTCTTAATAACATCCTCTACTTCTTTCAGGAGAGGCACCATGCTATCAGACGTCTTGACTGATAGTGGTGAATCTATCAGAATGCCATAAAGGCCCAGCTCATGCTGATTCTATGTGTAACTGCAGGTATTACTAATATGCAGGTCGATTTCCCCTTTTGTGCATACCAAGTTTATACTTTACTTATGCCCGAGCAGTTGTTTAGTAAAGCCTGCAAGCAATGATCATATAAAAAATGTATTCATGCTTTTTTTAATAAACTCCTAGTTTAATGATTGGAGTGTGGTATAGTGGTTAATTCATTGGATTTCAAATCTTGAGGTTGTGAGGTCACTTTGTGACCATGATGTATTCATTTCACCTGAAATACTGTAAGTCACCTTGGATGAAGACATCAGCAAAATAAGTAAATGTAAGTTAATAAATCTTTCACTATTTTATATAATTTATTAAAGTTAAGATGCATGTTATCTAGACTAGGTCCACGTATATGGAATCCGTATTTTGGCCCACATGGAACACTTTTGGTTCCCATATAGACTTGCTTCCTGGGTCATTGCAGGGTGAACATACACACTAGGACCAGTTTAACAATGCCAATTCATCTAACCTAATTCTGTGAATTCAAGAAGGGTGGAAATGGTTAGCTTGTGCACTCTTTACTGCACAATTCTAAAGATATAAATCTTAAATTAGCTTTATTTTGTTCATTAAATAGTTGGAAATGGGTGAGAGGCATGATGTCATTTATTCACCTAAGGACAAAGCCTTACACAATTGTGCTCTACCAGTACTATTTAAGCATTGTGGCAAAATGCATTACAGGTAGGGTTTCCACCTGGCATTTAGTCAATTACATTAATTAATTCATTGCTTTCAGCATACAATTCTAAAGCACCAATATTATCTATATATTTTTTTCCTAGTTTCCTATTTAGCAACAGTGATGTAGTACTTGCTTAGAGTTAAAGATAACCTAAACTAATTTTTTGTACAACTCTAGGCAATTAGTTTTTGTTATTCATTATTCTTTGCTTTTACTATGAGAACACTCTAAACCTGACTGTCCTGACAATCAGTAAGCTTGCAAGTAGCATCCAATCAGTTTCAAACTGGTGACTATGGGAGGATGCTTCACAGCCAAAAGAAGCAGACAACTGCAAATACATGTTCGAATGAATGGCTCTGCATTTGTCTGGGGCCCATATCAGGGCTAATTCCTGCCTTGTGCCCAGTACCCTTAACCATGAGCTGGATGTTATGTTATTTATTATGTTATTTAATTGAAAACACTGAAAACATACATGAGTGTGTATGTGGACATATAAAAAAGAGTGTTATCCAAAATTCAGGCCATAGATTTGGTTCGGGCTTCTTTATGGAGTTTGTATCATCCTATTTATGTACTGCTTTTTGCATCATGTGAAAACTTGGCCATGGATGCAAACATGTTTAGAATAAATTAATAGTATTTACATAGGGATGAAATAATTGTGAAGACAGATTTCCTAGAAGACAGAAATCTGGTGTCATACATCACAGAAAATTGATTGCTCTATTGAGAAGAAAGTATTCCAATGTGGGTTTACCCAGGATTTTTGAGGTATGTTCATAATGTTATTCACTGATTACAATTTATAGAGTACAATGTTCTTTTCGATTCACTATATACAACTACTCCTTAATAACTGTAGAGCACCCCTGTACTACAGTTTTCTATGGCAAGGCCTTAATTGACGTCAGCAAAATAACTTAATCTTAACTGTCCCACTACAATGTCAGTTACATAAGTAGTTTGGACTGCAAGAACCCATCTTTATTTATGTGAAATACTTGAAAGAAAAAAATAGGAATTGTACAATATTAAAAGAAAAGGAAAATTAAACTACAAAATCAGCTTTAGACACAAGGGCCTAAAGAAATGCAATGCTTTCAGACAGATTAGAATATTATAAATAGAGTATTTGTCATATTGACACCATGAGTTATTGATTTTAATATATTACATTACTTAGAAAGAGGTTAATAATTTTTTGATTATAGAATCAAGGGATATATGTTTACTAACTTTTTTTCCAAGGATGAACTACAAGAGGAGCATTGAATAGATTTGGGGTTAGTACCAAGATATCATTTCTTCATGTATGCTTGACTGCTTTAGTTCCTATCCATTATATGTCTTATCTTCATCTGACTAGGATAAAAATGGGATTGTTTTCTGACAAGTAATGTCATCCAGTTGAACAGAATTTTCTGCTGGTTTCTCCATGAAGCCGGTAGCCTTCATTTTAAAATATTCTATTATTTTAACCTTGGTTATGGGCGGCACGGTGGTGCAGTGGTAGCGCTGCTGCCTCGCAGTTAGGGGACCCGGGTTCGCTTCCCGGGTTCTCCCTGGTGGAGTTTGCATGTTCTCCCCGTGTCTGCGTGGGTTTCCTCCCACAATCCAAAGACATGCAGGTTAGGTGGATTGGCGATTCTAAATTGGCCCTAGTGTGTGCTTGGTGTGTTTGTGTGTGTCCTGTGGTGGGTTGGCACCCTGCCCAGGATTGGTTCCTGCCTTGTGCCCTGTGTTGGCTGGGATTGGCTCCAGCAGACCCCCGTGACCCTGTATTTGGATTCAGCGGGTTAGAAAATGGATGGATGGATGGATAACCTTGGTTATAATGCATATTAGTAACTTGTTCAGGGTCATGCAATCATTTGGGAACTGTGTCTGCAGCTTTATTACTGTTTTGTACCTCTAAAGAAATAAAATATTGTCATCAGCTTCTTCACTCTGCTTATTCTTATGATGGCCTTAAGGTTGCCTGCTACAACTGAGAGAGCCAGAGATGGGATGAGGATGATAAAGCTTGGTGGGAGGAGCAGAGGAGGCAGAGAGAGTGATAGAGATAAGGCTACAGAGTTGCTAGTATGGTAGTAAAAGCAAGTAGTCCTTTTAAGGATATTGAGCCACCTAAAGGAATCATGTAAAGAGCAAATAATCCATTCTGGCTGTCTGCACCGGCATTACATTGGTGTCAAGCAGAACAAGGATTAGATCTACCAGCCAATTTAGCAACGCACTGAGCACTATGGAGTACTACAGTGTACTTGCTTGGCTCTTCAGAGCAGTTGTTGGAGAATCTTGAGGCTGGTATCCAGGATTTGGAGTGCTGTTTGCAGCATTAGTATGGTGGGAAGATACCTGAGAGAGAGTGCTACCTCTGGAGTCCATTAACATTTTGCCATCTTAAAATGTGAATTAAAAATGTGTGGACATTAGTGGAGCTTGAGAAAAGTGTGTCAGATCAAGTTGTATCTGACCCCACCACTCTTACAAATAAAGGGCCAGAGTGGTTCTTCAGAGAAATGCTGTATGGAAACTGTTTTTGGCTCCCAAAAGAACCATTCACATGAAAGCTCCAGAAAGAACCTTTATTTATCTAGATCAGTAAGAGGTTCCATAAATAAACATGAAATGGTAAAATACCAATGGTTTCATTATTTGCTGCTGTTTACAATAACAGGCTGTGTTCAGGTTTTCTTGATCCTGCTAGGAAGCCAACTATACCTTAAAGACTGCTGTTTTGTAGACATATTAGGAATGTTTTCAAAGCACAAGAACCAATTTAATTTTCAAAGAACTCTTGTGCACCATTTCAAAAATTTGGAAGTGGTCCCAAGGGACAGGGACTTCGGACGGGTATGGCGATGACATGTTGCATTAGCCAGGAACTGGTCACCATCACTTTGTGCTAGCATTTCATCATGTAAATGAGCTCCTTCAAAACCAGCGTCAGGGGTTCCCATAAAAACAGAAATCCTGCAAAGTCCTAAGTAGAATTTCATAAAATGTGACAAAGACAAGTAGCCCTTTCAAGGATAGCAAACCGCCTAAAATTGACATGTAAAGTAAAACAGACATGTAAATAGCAAAGTATCTATTCTGACACTCGTCGCCGGCGATACACTATTAAACAGTTATCGAAAGCGTAGTATCGTTTGCATGTTCTCCCTGTGTCTACGTGGGTTTCCTCCTGGCGCTCCGGTTTCCTCCCACAGTCCAAAGACATGCAGGTTAGGTGGATTGGCGATTCTAAATTGGCCCTAGTGTGTGCTTGGTGTGTTTGTGTGTGTCCTGCAGTGGGTTGGCACCCTGCCCAGGATTGGTTCCTGCCTTGTGCCCTGTGTTGGCTGGGATTGGCTCCAGCAGACCCCCGTGACCCTGTAGTTAGGATTCAGCGGGTTGGAAAATGGATGGATGGAAATGTACTTGTAGTATCCTTAAAAAAAGATCTGCGCGGAAGGTTAGATGACTACTGCCGTAGACGTCATGACGTCTAGCCGCCCACTGGAGGACCGCGTCGCTGTCTCATCAAAACGGCCCTTCTTGTTTTTCGTACCATAGGAAGTCGCCTGTCAGTGGTGCTTTATTTTTCTGCAGCAAGATGGCGGCGGCAGGCAGGCAAGAGTTGGCCCAGCTCATGAATTCGAGCGGCTCACACAAAGATTTGGCTGGAAAGTGAGTATTTCGCAGATCGCCATTGTCTTTCTTTATGTTTCCTACAAGTGGATTAGGACGTTTAAAGACGTTTCGCCTTTCTTTATGTGGTGTTGGGGTCAGTTTGGAATGGGTGGACTGCCACCACTCCGGCATTCCTGTCACAGTATTTCGGTGTGCTCGTGTCCGAAGTGATTTGACATAAGGCCCATCTTTTACGTGTTTGGTAGTACATAAAAATACATTCAGAACAGTACATATGCCTTTGCATAGGTGGGTAGCGATTCTCGTATTGTTGTTAAGTTCTGTGCTGCTGCACACCTCCTAGTATTTGAAAATTACGAGGAAATGAACTGTCGAATCGAATTTAAACGGCCTTCTTGTTTTGATATGGGTAGAATTAGTTTTTACAAGTTAAGTTATGTTCACCACCATGTTTCAAATTAGATGTACATAATATACCTTTCTGTATGGCGTGCCATTTTATATATGCAGACCAACTTCAACAAAAGAAGAACATGAACATTAAATCTGCTATTGTATATATGTATGTGTGTGTATATATAAGATTTATCCCACACTTCCTGATTCCATTGTATACTTGACCTTGCTGTGCCACTGCTTTATTTTGAAATCAAAGTATTCACACGAGTATTAATTCCTGCAGGGATTCACAGTGTGCGAGCAGTAACCCTTTTGAAATACTCAGTGGCAGAATGGAGAGAAAAAAGTTAAGATATAGTAGAATACAGTAGTGACCAATGCTGTACAATGGCAAACAATGAGGAAAACGTCCAGTGGAAAAAATAAAAATAATCTTATTTTATTTGTGTCAGTTGCTTTGCAATCTGGAAAACATCAGTGGTGAAAAAAAGAAATAAAAATCTCACACTTGTGTCATTTAAGCCATATGACTGTTATGCAGTTTAATGTACAAATGTGCAGAACATGGTTTTTGCTAAAATATTGAAGGGGGAGAGGCGGGTCTTCAAGTAACAAATGAAAAAATATTATTGGTTGGAGTATTTCTTTAAAAGTCAAAGTTTTCTGTACTGTATGATCATAGATTGACCGTATATACATGAGTGTACACTTTGATGGACTGGTGCCTATATAGGGTTGGGCAACAGATTAGCATAGATTCCAGTTATTTGCACCTCTAAACTTAGATTATGGAAAAAGGACTATGGATAGATAGAAAATGTAGTTGTCAACTTTTAAACTGTATCAGTTGACATATAACCTGTTAAACAATAATATAATGGTAACATTATCAAACAACATTAAGATATTTTCAAAACAATATAATGTTGCATTTTGCTAGTCATTGTAATGTCACTCATTTCATGAGTTTGACAATCATTAGAGTAAAAATACCTGCTAACTAAAGAGGTTATTTTAAAAAGATTCTGAACTTAAAGATTTAAAAGTTCAATTCAAGATAGTTAGAAATAATTTCTATTTTGAGCTTATAAAAATTCAAAAATATTTTATTTCATCATTCTTTCTGAATAAAATTGTAGTCCATGGTTGTTTGGTTAGGGATGGATTTGATGAGGGAGATGGTATTCACATTGCACTCTTTGCTCAAAAAAGATGAAAAGGGATTGTGGACAATAACATAAACATCAATAATATAGGTTTGCTAAACACCATAGAACTAAAAGTATTAAACTAAATTTGCTTCACATTAAAATAAAGGATAATTTGTTTGAGAAAATTGTGTTACAGTAGAGTCTCGCTTATCCAACATTCCGTATTATCCAACATCTCACCGCAAAAAAAAAAAAAATGCATCAGTTGGCAAAAAGAACTGCAAGTTGTGAGTGTAGTCTAGTTTTTGTTGCTCCCGACTCTACCACAGCTAATTACAGTGGAACCTCGGTTTGCGAGCATAATTTTTGCGAGCATAATTCAATCTGGAAATGTGCTCGCAGTCCAAAGCACTCGTACAGTATATCAATGCGAATTTCCCTATAAGAAATACTGGAAACTCAGATGATTTGTTCCACAACACAAAACTATTCATATAAAAATGATTAATACAAAATATAAAGTAAAAATACATAAAGCAAATTAACCTGTACTTTACCTTTAAAAAGAATCATGGCTGGTGTGAGTGAGTTTCTAAACTCTTGTGGGATTCCACCCAACGGGACGACGCGCAGAAGAGCATCCCAAAGCAATCGCAGTCTCCCAGCGCTGTAGCAGTTCACCATAAAAGTGAATCCGAAAAGATCGAGGACATGCTATAAGCATCTGCCGTCGATGGATGATACAAAGAGCAAGGAACATTATAAATGCGCAGGGCACAGTATTACTTTCCCCCCGACCCTGCCTGACTGCTGTGTCTAACATAGTTTGATGTTTAATTGGCTTTTTCTTAACACTTGCCATTATCCAACATTTTCGCTTATCTGATGTTCTGCCGGCCCATTTATGTCGAATAAGCGAGACTCTAGTGTATATGTATTTAAGAGGAGAACCACAATGATGGCAGTGGTTAATACTGCAGCTTTTCAGATCCATTATCCTAAACTTCAGTCTTTTTGTGCCTGGTTGTTGACCATGTGGAGTTTGCATATTCTCCTGCATCTTCTGCAGTTTTTCTTTCATTTAATTGGCAGTTTCATGAGTTAGCCAAAGGGGATTCATAAACCAGTGAGTTTCTTTGTGCCGGTCCCAAGCCCGGATAAATGGGGAGGGTTAGGTCAGGAAGGGCATCTGGTGCCCTTTGCCAAATCACTATGCGAAGAACAATACACATTTCCATACTGGATTGGTCGAGCCCCAGGTTAACAACGAAATTGGGCTACTGTTGGCCGAAGAAGATTGGGGAGATGTGTCCGGAGGCAGGAGGAGAGGAGGAAGTTAAAGAGAGTGTAACTGAGGGTAGGAGCTTTGAATGCTGGCAGTATGACTAGTAAGGGGAGAGAGTCAGCAGATATGATGGAGAGAAGGAATGTTGATATATTGTGCATGCAAGAGACTAAATGGAAGGGGAGTAAGGCCAGGTGGATAGGAGGTGGATTCAAATTGTTTTAACATGGTGTGGGTTAGGGCTGCAACAATTAGTTGACGTAATTGACGACGTCGACTACAAAAAATCTTTAACACAGATTTTCTATTGTTGATGCATTATAAACAGAACCTTCAGTAGAGGCTCCAGTCACAAAGAACCACATTGGTTTTTGTAACTGCAATGCACTACATGAACGTCTGGCAGTATCATTTGTTGTTTGTCAAGACTGCACACAGTCCTACCAATGAAGAAGAATTTAGAGGAAAATAAATGTGGTTGCAATGGTGAGTCGGAGGGGGGGGTTAGGTGATGGAAAAAATTGAGACAGAAACTTTCTAAAGTGAGGGAGCACTTCACTGAAAAAGAAAAAAAAATTGAATGCAGATAATGCAAAGCGGAGCTTTCTTTTCATGGCAGCACCACCGCAATGCATTAGCATCTGAAACGAAAGCATCCTGGTGATGTGATGCTGCCATCTCTTGAGAATTTATGCTGGCGCTGTTAGTTATTTAGTTGGGGTCAGATCAATAAGGGAGGGAGAGCGTGAACGAGACTGGGAAAATAAAAGTGAAAAAAGCTAACTTTTACAAGTAACAAATTTACACCTGATCTGTTCGTTTTCAAATAATATTGCATTAGTGCAATGATGTTTTCTGATTGGTACTATTCAGGTCATACAATGATCTCTTCATAATGTCACATATATTTGTCTCTTTCTTTTTTTTTTTCCCCCCGGTGTTGCACGCTTACACCAGAAGACATGAGCTTATTCAGTGCTAGCAGGAACACGCAGGTAGCCTGTTGCTTGTGCTATAACAAGCTTGAGCTGGCGGCAATCAAAGCACATGTACTGTGCAAGGCATGTACGGGGTCCACTGAGAAAAAAAGAGCGTTCATGGATCACTTTGCAGAGGAACGTTCTTTACTCTGCATGTCCTGGAGTCCTGTGCAGACTGGGCAAGATCAGGGCGAAAAAAAACGCGGTCACTGATTACAACCGCAAGAAGGTACGCAAATGAATATGAATAATGTTGCATCCGTGCCACAATGTTTTCCGAAATGTACTATAAGGTCATAAAATGAATAATTCCAAATATCAATCAATCAATCAACATTTATTTATATAGCACATATTCATACAAAAAAATGTAGCTCAAAGTGCAAATATCATATATACCCATGTCTCTGTTTTTTTGTTAGTGTGGCTTTGACATCACGGATCATAAGACGCATACTAATTCAGCGTAAGCAGGAACACTCAATAAAATTGAGTAAAAAAATCAAGTGACAATAAGATACGAATAAGGCAGATTAGCCAGCGTTTGTGTGTCAGCTTTTATCCATCCAGATCAGAGAATTTCCAGTTCGATTGTCTCAAAACACCACTCACATCTACAATTATTCCCAGTTTCAGATAAAAAGTAACAGCGTCAGATCCCTGGGGGGATGGGCCAGTAGTATGGATCGTGACTGAGAGAATAAAAGTAAAAAAAAAAAAAAAAAGTTAACTTTTACAAGTACTATACATTTACAGTGGCTGTTACAGATGCAAATCAAATATATGTGTTTGTTGTATAATATTAACAATAAGAGCAACTCACTACTCAAAATGGTAAATATACAAGGCAGTCAGGATTAAACTGGAGGACTCTTCATTGTAAGTCAGCAATTCCTATCGCTGCACCATGGAAGCTATTGTATCGTCCTTGATCCTTTTGTGAAAGTGTTTATTTGATCTTTGCACTTCAGACTTTACCCATTATATAGTTTATGTCTACATTTTGTCATTTATTACTAAAATATGAAAACATTTCAGTTTTAACTATGTATTTTTTGGCTAAGTTAAATGCACTTTTTTTTGTTTAAAGACTATGTGCACTTTAGTTAGTATTGTTTAATGTATTTCTTTTTTATTGTGACGGTCACACTAATATAAAAACATCTGATTATTTTTAAATTCATATGTTTCACTGGTTGTTGTTTTAATTTGATTATTATTAATTTTGATTGTGTTAATGCAGAGACATCAGGGTGACATTCACAGGTTGATAGACGTGAGCAGATGAGGTAAGACATGCACTGGAGCCCAGAACAGGATGTGCAACCACAGGTCGCAGGCATCAATAAAGTCAGGGATGAAATAATTGTGACTAATCAAAAAATAAATTAAACGATTAGTCAACTACCAAAGTAATCATTAGTTGCAGCCCTAGTGTGGATAGGAGGAGAAATGGAGTAGGGGTTATTCTGAAGGAACAGTAAGTCAAGAGTGTTTTGGAGGTGAAAAGAGTGTCAGGCAGAGTAATGATTATAAAGCTAGAAATTGGAGGTGTGAAGATGAATGCTGTTAGTGCATATGCCCCACAAGTTGGGTGTGCAATGGATAAGAGAGAACATTTTTGGAGTGAGTTGGATGAAGTGATGAACAGTGTACCCAAGGGACAGAAAGTGGTGATTGGAGCGGATTTCAATGGACATGTTGGTGAAGGGAACAGAGGAGATGAGGAGGTGATGGGTAGTTATGGTGTCAAGGAGAGAAATGAAGAAGGTCAGGGGATAGTGGATTTTGCCAAAAGGATGGACATGGCTGTGGTGAATACATATTTTAAGAAGAGGCAGGAACATAGGGTTACGTACAAGAGTGGAGGAAGATGCACACAGGTAGATGACTCTTCTGCATAGGATGTAAATCTGAAGGAGACTGAAGACTACAAAGTGGTGGCAGGGGAAAGTGTAGTTAAGCAGCATAGGATTGTGGTCTGTAGGATGAGGTTGGAGATCAAGAAGAGGAAGAGAGGAATAGCAGAGCCAAGGTTTAAGTGATGGAAGTTAGAAAAAGGAAGACTGCAAAGTTGAGTTTAGGGAGTAGGTAAGACACGCACTTGGTGGCAGTGAAGAGTTACCAGACAGTTGGGAAACTATAGGGTGGTCCAGATCTGATAATGCAATTTTCATTAAGCTATAACTTAAGTTTATTTAGAAAATCACCCGAAAAATCCTGGACCATCGAGAAGTATGCGAACTGATGACATGAAGAATCGTCTCCGCACCGAACTAGAATCGTCTTCGAGCCAGACTGGAATTGTCCGCGCATAAATCAAAATCATCCAGATGACTTGGATCTGCATAATTAGATCTGGACCACCCTGTATAGCAGATGTAGTAAGGGTGTGTGACGATGTGGGTTCTGGCTCCACACTCCCTTTGATGTTGGAAGCACTTGAACCCAACACCGTCGATAATGTTGCCGAATGAGCTAGTCAATGGAGGCAAATTACTGAGCAAGGGGAAGGTAGAAAGTGCAAAAGTGCTTTTATTTAAAACAGTCAACAAAAACAAAAACAGTGTTCAAATAAATAGTGCAGTTCTTCAAATTCATTAAATAAATAATCCATAAAAAGAACGTGGAGTAAAACCAATAAATAGAAAAAAACAATCCTTTAAAACCAGAGGTTAAAATCTTTTTAGGAAGCAGTCTTAAAACCATCAACAAATACGGTGCTCTTCTGTTAGCGTCTCACCTGCTTATCCCGTATGGGCCAAGCAGCAGGCAAGACGCTCTCTACAGCTGCCCTCCTCAAACACACGCAAGACTGGAGACCTCCCGATCCCTGGCTTCGGTTTGGCTCTCATCCCAGCCTCGAGACTTGGACTCCTTGGTCTCCAGGACGCTCACACCAAGGACTGCCACTCCAAGCCTCCCGACTTCCGCTGCCTTTCTGCGGCCTTCTGCGGCTCGTCGCTTTCACCTTGGTCACTCCCGCTACCTGCTCGCTCAGCGAGCGACATCAACACAAACACGGGTGTCGGCCTAACACCCAGCTTCCATGCAGCTGTCCACGAGCGCCATTCGCCGACGCCCGCCGCTCTCGCGGCTCTCTCCCTCTCACCGACCTGCTTCCTCTCCTGCTCCCGATAACCTCCGTCCTCTCCTTTCCTTTCTCTCTCCGATCGTTTCTTTCTCTCTCCCTAAAACCGACTCGCGCTTCTTTTAAAAACGTGAGGGGCCATCTCAGCTGCAGCATTAGCCACGGGAGCAATCACGAATGTGGGCAGTTCCTCACCTGTGCACACGGTGAGAAACGCCCACATCGACGACTGCCCCGCGGCTCGCTATAACAACGCCCCCTCACGGCCGCCTGGGTGCGATGATTATTTATTTAAAATCAATGGCCTTTTCTCCACGAGCTGTGGACCCATAACACCACAGGGTGACAGCAAGAAGGGTGCTTGGCGTGACATCTGGACAGAGGAAGGAGGAAAAGGTTACCTGGTGGTGGAATGGGGAGGTACAAGAGTATACTGAGGAAGAGGATGGCAAAGAAAAAGTGGGATAGTCCGAGAGATACAGAAAGTAGACAAAAGTTCATGGAGAAAAGTAGACAACAGAGAGGTAGCAAAGGCTAAAGAAAAGGCGTATGATGAGTTGTATGAGAGGCTGGACACTAAGGAGTTAGAAAAGAACCTGTATCGATTGGCTAGACAGGGGAACTGAGCTGGGAAAGATGTGCAGCAGGTTAGGGTAATAAAGGATAAAGATGAAAACATACTCACAAGTGAGGAGAGTGTGTTGAGCAGATGGAAAGAGTACTTTGAGAGGCTGATGAATGAAGAGAGAGAGTGAGAGATGAGATTGGATGATGTGGAAATAGTGAATCAGGAAGTGCAACGGATTAGCAAGGAGGAAGTAAGGACACCTATGAAGAGGATGAAAAATGGAAAGGCTGTTGGTCCAGATGACATACCTATGGAAGCATGGAGGTGTTTAGGAGAGATGGGAGTGGAGTTTTTAACCAGACTGTTTAATGGAATCTTGGAAAGTGAGAGGATGCCTGAGGAGTGGAGAAGGAGGGTACTAGTGCTGAAATCTATACTAATAAAAGGCAAAGCCCTCACTGACTGACTCACTCACTCACTGACTGACTCATCACTAATTCTTCAAGTTCCCATGTGGGTAGAAGGCTGAAATTTGGCAGGCTCATTCCTTATAGCTTCCTTACAAAAGTTGGTCAGGTTTCATTTCGAAATTCTACGCGTAATGGTCATAACTGGAAGCTAATTTTTCTCCATATACTGTAATGGATTTGAACTGGATGGCCGTGGGGGCGGAGTTTCGTGTGACATCATCACGCCTCCTACGTAAGTACGTAGAGAACAAGGAAGACCTCCAAACAGCGCTGAACAGCGCTTAAAATGCTTTCTACATTGGTTCCAGATTCTAAGTGAGTGGAGCACAATTGGGTTATTAGTGTATTGCCGATAACGTGTGTTTATTGCAGCGCAGAGCAGGGAATACAAAGAAGTACTGCAGGATTTTACTTCTATTGCAGTCCATGCCTGTGTATGTTCTTCTATTTGTGTCCAGGCTCTTATCGCCTGTATATTTGCCGCCCAGTAATAAAACTGGAAGTTAGGTAGAGCCATGCTGCCTTCTGCCTTTTTGTCTTTGTAGGGTCGCTCTTTTGATGCGTGTTTTGAATTCCAAATAAATGAGGTTATTGTTGAATCTAATTGGTTAAAGAATGATTTATTAATGTATATTGGGATGTTTTGAAATAAAAAAAGGAGCTTAGGAAGAATATTCATCTTAACAGTGTTAATTCTTCCAGCTAGTGTGAGATGAAGGGTTGACCATCTATGCAAGTCTTGTTTAATTTTTTCCATGCAGACGACAAAATTTTGTTGATATAGAGCTTTATGTTTACTTGTGATGTTTACCCCAAGGTATTTAAACTGTTCTGCAATGATAAAAGGTAGGGTGTCTAATCTAATATTATATGCTTGAGAATTCACTGGAAAGAGTACACTTTTATTCAGATTAATTCTGAGACCAGAGATCTTTTGAAATTCTGTGAGTGCTGCTAAGACTGCAGGCACAGAATTTTCTGGGTCTGATATATACAGTACCATATCATCTGCATATAATGAGATTTTCTGTTCCAGTCCTTCTCTGCTAATCCCCTTTATCTGATCAGTATTTCGACAATGTATTGCCAGTGGTTCAATGGCAATGCAAACAGCAGCGGTGACAAAGGGCATCCTTGTCATGTGCCACGCTCTAGTTTAAAGTAGTCTGAGCAAATGTTATTGATGCAAACTGAAGCTTCTGGGTTAGTATACAGTAATTTAATCCATGCACAAATGTTCGGGCCAAACCCAAACTTCTCCAATATAGTAAAAAGGTATTTCCATTCAATCATGTCGAATGCTTTTTCTGCATCCAATGATAATAATATTTCTGGGGTGTTTGATTTAGTTGGTGAGTATATTACATTAAACAGGCGTGAAGATTTGAAGATAAGTGTCGGCCCCTAATAAATCCAGTTTAGTCTTGTGATATTACCGAGGGAGCACTTTCTCCATCCTTCTAGCTATGATTTTAGAGAGTATTTTAACGTCGTTATTCAGAAGTGAAATTGGTCTGTATGATGCACATTGTAATAAGTCCTTATTTTGTTTTGGAAAG
The DNA here is from genome assembly GCF_016835505.1 of Polypterus senegalus. Lineage (NCBI taxonomy): Eukaryota > Metazoa > Chordata > Cladistia > Polypteriformes > Polypteridae > Polypterus > Polypterus senegalus. The sequence continues at coordinate 69,213,509 of NC_053160.1, read as the reverse complement.
ACAGTGATTAATGCTTGGCGAAAGGTTTGTGGAAGAAATTGGTTATCTCTGGCTTCTGTAAATGTTGCTAATAGGAGGGGAGCTAGCTGAGCGGAGAATTTCTTGTAAAACTCTGCAGGGTAGCCGTCAGGGCCTGCTGCTTTTCCACCTTGGAGTGACTTTATAGCATCCAGTAATTCTGATAATGCCAGAGGTTTATCAAGTTCCTCCACACTAAAAGCGCCAATTTGTGGTATCTGTAACGTATCCAGAAATGCATTAGATTGTATATTGTCTTCTTTAAACTCAGTAGTATATAGGGATTTATGGTAGTCTCTGAAAGTGTACATTATATTTTTGTGTTCGATGATTTTATCTCCGTTCGTGTTAGTGATTACCGAGATTGCGTTGCGTACATCTTGCTTGTGAATTTGTTGCGCTAAAAGCTTATTAGCTTTCTCTTTATTTTGTATAAATTCCTTATCATCAACATTAGGTGCATAAACATTTATCAAAATCATTTTACAGTTAGATAAGTCTCCCATGACCATTACATATCTCCCTTCAGGATCCAATACTACATCTGATGCTACAAATGGTACTGTTCTATGTATGAGAATTCCCACCCTCTAGTTTTCTTTGTAAAACTAGAATGGAACATTTGGCCAGTCCAGTCTTTTTGCAGCCGGAACTGATCCTTGCTTAGTAAGTGGGTTTCCTGTAAAAATACTATTTTAGCATTTAGACCTGTTAGGTAAGAAAGTACTTTTTCTCTTTAATTCGTGATTCAGGCCTTTAACATTCCAGCTTACGAAGTTAACTGTCCCATCATGGAGACACTGATTCTGAGTTTTTGATGTCATTTTATAGTCTTAACTGGAAGTGAAATAGTTTAGGTCTTAATTTCCTATTTCCCCAAGAGTTGTTGCCATGCAGCTTATTATTACGTTGATAGTTATAATTATAAAGATTGAGATGATAGATTAGGTATAGATCCAGCCTGCTCTCTTTCTCTTCCCCCCTTAGCAATAATAGCAATAACAGTAAACCAAGGGTATGATATTGAACAGTCTCATTTAGGGTACACATGAAATAATTAGAAAAGAAAGAGAAAAAAAAAAGTCAGAAAACGTAATTAAGCACAATAAAACATAAACATATAGCGCCCTAGTAATACTAAGTAATAATAAGAATATATGAGAATATATGCTGATAAAAAACCCGTATTTTAAAACAAATAGATCAGACAGTAGATTATTAATCCTAGCATTATCATTTACCGCCATGACTCACAATTATGTATCAGAATAGTCCCGGGATCAGCTTTCTTAATTCATTTTCTGCTTCTTCCTTGCTAGCGAAGACATAGAAATGCCCTTGCCATTCCACTTTCAGTTTTGCCGGATACAGGAGGCTATATTTGACACTGGCTTGCTGTAGCCGCTGTTTAATATTATAGAAGGCTGCGCGTTTAATAGCTGTTGCTGGAGAGAAGTCAGGGAAGATACGAATGTGTTTTTTTTCATATATAATATCTTCCTTGTTTCTGAGGAGTGCCATCACCTCTAGCTTAAATGATAATCGTTCAAAATGAACTATAAAAGATCTTGGTCGGGGTCTGATGGTGTTTGATCCGCGTACGCAGTAAGCCGCTGCTATCTCAGAATCGCCCCCGATTATTTTAGAAAAAAGTTCAGCTGCGAATTTCACAGGGTTTGAACTTTCGATTCTCCGCAGACCTTCAATTCTGACATTATACCTTCTACTCCCATCTTCTAAAGCAGCCAGTCTGTCTCCAAGTTTTTCTCCGAGTTTTTTACATTTGGAACTGACATTTACTGCTCTTTCCTCGGCACTGGCAGCTGAATGTTCTGCCATTTCGATCCGATTCGTGAATGTCTCCTTAAGATGCTCCAATTGATCAGCAAGCGTGCTCAGTTTAACCGAAGTTTTTCTGAATGCGCTCTTCAATTTTACCCAGCACCTGTCGAAGCTCGAGTTGTACCTCTTGACGCCGCCTTTCAATTGCCTGTTGGAATTCATGTCGCAGCCATTCATTGGCCTGTTTCATCTCCTGTTTCAATTCCTGTTTCAGTCTCTCAAGTGCCTTTGCTGTTGCTTTCTCATTAGCCTTCTCGCTTTTCTTTATATCGTGCGTGAGCTCAGCGAGCAACACTTTCAGTTCAGATAGCTCAATTGTGCCTACTTGTACCGTAGATGAAGCAGCAGACTTTGCTGAAGCCGGTATCCCCGCTGCTCCAGTCCCGTGTAATTGCGTAACTGAAGCCGCAGACTTCCCGGCCCTTTCCAGTTTCAGGTAATCTTCTCCAATCGGCGAGCTATCCACATCTGCACTCACGATCGCACCTTCGCTCCCCTTTTCGCTCTCAGCCGGCGACGATGTAGTGGACCGTGGTCCCGAGGAGTCTGTGCTTTCGCCCATCTGATCCAGGTCTGTATCTGATAGGCTGTATCTTGAACTGGGGCTTGCTGATCGCAGCTTGGATGTAGCTTTAGTTTTTGATTCTTTCGAACCCCCCTTCTTGCTGGCCATGTTTATATGTGCTTACATATACTGTAGCAGTCCCTCTCGGGTTGAATAAATATAGGATATCTCCGAATAATAAGCAAATAATATGAAAAATGGCACCACTGCTAGCGGAGCTCCACTTCAGACGTCCATCTCTCGCATCGGACGAGACCAACTCTTTCTTATGGTGGATTCGTGAACACTGACCTTAATTGAGGCAAGTGTGCCCTGCAGTTCTTTAGACGTTGTCCTGGGGTCTTTTGTGACCTCTCGGATGAGTCGTCTCTGCGCTCTTGGGGTTATTTTGGTCGGCCGGCCACTCCTGGGAAGGTTCACCACTGTTCCATGTTTTTACCATTTGTGGATAATGGCTCTTTACTGTGGTTCGCTGGAGTCCCAAAGCTTTAGAAATGGCTTTATAACCTTTACCAGACTGATAGATCTCAATTACTTCTGTTCTCATTTGTTCCTGAATTTCTTTGGATCTTGGCATGATGTCTTTTGAGGTGCTTTTGGTCTACTTCTCTACTTGTACTTCTTGTCATTGTCAGAATACCCGCGCTTCGCAGCGGAGAAGTAGTGTGTTAAAGAAGTAATGAAAAAGAAAAGGAAACATTTTAATAATAACGTAACATGATTGACAATGTAATTGTGTTGTCATTGTCATGAGTGTTGCTGGCACATGCGGGTATTCTGCTAGTTTAAGAATAAAAGGGATGTGCAGGACTATAGTAACCACAGGGGGATAACATTGATGAGCCACAGCATGAAGTTGTGGGAAAGAGTAGTGGAAGCTAGGTTAAGAAGTAAGGTGATGATTAGTGAGCAGTTGTATGGTTTCATGCTAATAAAGAGCACCACAGATGTGATGTTTGCTCTGAGGGTGTTGATAGAGAAGTATAGAGAAGGCCAGAAGGAGTTGCATTGCGTCTGTGGACCTGGAGAAAGCATATGACAGGGTGCCTTGAGAGGAGTTGTGGTATTGTATGAAGAAGTTGGGAGTGGCAGAGAAGTATGTAAGAGTTGTACAGGATACAGTATGTACGAGGGAAGTGTGACCACGGTGAGGTCTGCGGTTGGAGTGACGGATGCATTCAAGTTGGAGGTGGGGTTATGTCAGGGATCGGCTCTGAGCCGTTTCTTATTTGCAATGGTGATGGACAGGTTGACAGACAAGATTACACAGGGGTCCCCTTGCACTATGATGTTTGCTGATGATATTGTGATCTCTAACGATAGTAGGGAACCGGTTGAGAAGACCCTGGAGAGATGGAGATATACTGAAGAGAGAAGAGGAATGAAGGTCAGTAGGAACAAGACAGAATACATGTGTGTAAATAAGAGGGAGGTCAGTGGAATGGTGAGGATGCACGGAGTAGAGTTGGCGAAGGTGGAGGAGTTTAAATACTTGGGATCAACAGTACAGAGTAATGGGGATTATGGAAGAGAGGTGAAAAAGAGAGTGCAGGCAGGGTGGAATGGGTGGAGAAGTGTCAGGAGTGATTTGTGAAAGACAGATATCAGCAAGAGTGAAAGGGAAGGTCTACAGGACGGTAGTGAGACCAGGTATGTTATATGGGTTGGAAACGGTGGCACTGACCAGAAAGCAGGAAACAGAGCTGGTGGTAGCAGAGTTAAAGATGCTAAGATTTGCATTGGGTGTGACAAGGATGGATAGGATTAGAAATGAGTACATTAGAGGGTCAGCTCAAGTTGGACGGTTGGGAGACAAAATCAGAGAGGCGAGTTTATGTTGGTTTGGACATGTGCAGAGGAGAGATGCGGAGTATATTGGGAGAAGGATGCTAAGGATATAGCTGCCGGGGAAAAGAAAAAGAGGAAGGCCTAAGAGAAGGTTTATGGATGTGGTGAGAGAGGACATGCAGGTGATGGGTGTAACAGAACAAGATGCAGAGGACATAAAGGTATGCAAGAAGATTATCTGCTGTGCTGTTCCCTAACTGGAGCAGCCGGAAGAAGATGAAGAAGAAGTGTGCTTTTGATAAATCTGATGACTCTGTCCATGGCTGTTTACTTACCTTGTGTCTAGCGTGGCAATGTTGGGTTCAGTTGACTTTAACTTCAAACTGGAAAGAGTGGGTTTGAGAATGTTAGGGTTGTGTTACGCATTTAAACGGAGAAAATATTTTAAAGTATGTTCTATTAAAGATGTATATATTTAGCAAAGTCATGTGAGCAGAACCAAGAATGTATTAGCTGTTTTAATGACTTCTTGTCCACTTTTCATTGTAATTAATATTTCAAGACTTTAGAAAATTAGAACAATCTAGACGAGAATAGGGCATTCAACCAAACAAAGCTTGTCAGTCCTATCCACTTAATTCTTCTAAAAAATAAAATCTAGTCTAGTTTGGCAAATCCCTAAAGGCTTACTGTCTACCACGCTACTTAGTAACTTATTCCAAGTGTCTGTGGATCTCAGTGTAAAGAAAAACTTCCTAATGTTTGTTAAAAATTTACCCTTAACAAGTTTCCAACTGTATCCCCTTGTTATTTATGAACTTATTTGAAAATAACAGTCTTGATCCACTGTACTAATTCCCTTCATAATTTTAAACACTTCAGTCACATCACCTCTTAATCTTCTTTTGCTTAAACTCAAAAAGTTAAACACTTTTAACTTTTCTTCATAATTCATCTCCTGTAGCCCTGGAATGAGCCTAGTTGTACTTCTCTGGACCTTTTCTAGTGCTGCTCTGTCCTTTTTGCAGGCTGGGGACCAAAACTGCACACAGTACTCCAGATGAGGCCTCACCAATGCATTATAAAGCTTCAGCATAACCTCCTTGGATGGTACTCTATGTATCGTGCTATATAAACTAACATTCTGTTGGCCATCTTAATGGCTTCTGAACACTGTCTGATAGTGTGGAGTCCACTACGGCTCCTAAACTTGTCTCATAAAGTATACTCGCAATTTTCAGACCTCCCACCATGTATTCAGACCTAGGATTTTTACTTTCTATATGTCATACTTTACATTTACTGACATTACACTTCATCTGCCACAAATCTGCCAAGCCTGTATGCTGTCCAAGTCCCTCTGTAATGCTTTAACAGATTTCAGATTATCTGCCAATCCATCTATCTTGGTATCATCTACAAACATAACCAGCTTGTTACTTTTATTTCTGGCCTAATCATTTATATATTATAAAAATATCAGTGGCCCTAGCACTGACTTTGGTGGAACACCACTCTTAACATCAGCCAATTTTGATAGATAGATACTTTATTAATGCCAAGGGGAAATTCACAAGGTTCATAAAGTTCCTTGCACTGTCACCCTCTGTTTCCTTTGTCTGGGCCAATTCTGCACCCATCTAAAAACATCACCCTGAACTCCCACTTCATTTAGTCTGATGCTGACCCCTCATGTGACATCTAATCAAATGCTTTCTGAAAGTCCATATAAATAATATCATATGCTCCACTTTGATTATATCCTGTTGTTGCTTCCTCATAGAATTCAAACATTTTAGTGAAACATGACCATCCTCTTCTGAACTCATGCTGACTGTTCAGAAAAACTCATTTACTTGCCATGTGCTGCTCAATGTTATCCTTAATAATGTCTTCCATTAATTTTCCTGTGATGCACGTTAAGCTTACTGACCTATAGTTGCTTGGATCTGCCCAGTCACCCTTTGTATATAATGTATATATAATTTCCCCAGTGTGCAGTGACTTCCTAAAAATGTGTCAAGGGTTTATTTATGTACTCACGACCCTTCTTAAGAACTCGAGGGTAAATATTATCTGGTCCTGGTGATTTGTTTGATTTCAGCTTATTTAATCTGAGAAGTATTTCTCCCTCTACAATTTCCAAATCAATCACTACCTCCTTAGTAGTCCCATTTACCGCTGTGAACAACTCAGAAAAATGCTTATTTAGAGCATCCACTATTTCACTGTCAGGATTTTTAATTCCCTTTTACTATTCCTGATGCACTTCACCTCCTCCTTGACTGTTCTTTTACTATTAAAATATTGAAAGAATCTCTTTGGCTTGTGTCTTGCCTCATCTGTTATATTCCTCTCCAACTATCTTTTAGCCTCCCTAATATTCTTCTTAATGGTTGCCTTCATATTCTCATATTCCCTATGATTGTTTGGGTATTAGCTGCATTGTAGTTTTGATTTTAACCTTTTTGGTATGCATATACAAGTTCCTCTATAAGACACACCATTGGAAAGCATGCTTTAGAAAATGGGTGGTTGGTTACAACTACATTCTGTCTATTCTTAAGCAACAACTGTACCCAGTGACACCTAGTAATACATGCTTCACTATTTTCACATACCCAAAATGCTAACATTTTTCACACTTACTAGCCTTATTTAGTCCATAGTCATAACCTCAGCCTTCTAAGTCCCTTCTTTGTCACCAGTAAACATTATTAAGTTAAAGCCACATTATTCTTAAAACCAGATTTGCCTAAATTGCAGTAGTCTGGTGGCCTAATCTGAAATTATGTTGGTGTAGTGTTCTGACAGTGTAATATGTGAAGAGGTATTTTCAATGGTATTCATATTTCATTAATTAATTATGAGTCCACATACAGTATGAAGGGTATATTTTTATTGTTTTAGGTATTGATTTCCAAGACTTTAGTTCCACTGACTTAGTACAGTATTTAATTTTACCCATGTACTACTGGAAGTTTAACAGAAAGCAAATTATTGCTAGATGAAAAGGTGATGGTTCACTATAGCTATATATAGTAGGAGTCTTTAACAGTCATTGTGTTTTCAATATTTGTTTTCATTGGGTTGGTAAAGTCCCTTTCTTATTGTGAAATAGCATACAGGTTAATCTTATTATATTGCATGTAGTATACATACAGTGTAATATATTGCCTTTTGCCAACAGAAAAAATCTGGAGTGAAATTATAACTAAGAAGTGTATTAACTCAAAGGTACCATATTAATGCACATCACTGCTGAATTTTGTGCCACATGCTAATTATAAACTTGCAGAATTGCCTTAAAAACACAGTAAAACAAGTATTCTAATTACGGTAACCAAGAACATTAGTTAAAGGGAGTAATTTTGATTAAGAGACTGTGGGGAAAAAGTAAGTTATAAAAGTGGTTCTCTCCAATTTGGTATTGACACACCTAGTTTCGCAAATACAAAAATCAGTTATTTGTAGATGTCACAGGGAGAATGTTTGAGAAGATATCCGTACTTTCTGTAGTAAAGAATAAAATTGTAATTAATCTATTCTTGTAGTATTCTTAAATTCTTATAATATTTGATTTCATTTTAAAATCTATAGTTGGAATTAATATTTAGAAATACATATACTGTAATTCACGTGTATGGTTAAATTTATTATTTATTTATTTTTCTGGAAACTAAAGTTACAATGTGTCAGAAAATATATAAGCGAGTTGTAGGATATTAAATACTTAGCATGTGTAGAAGTGTGCCCATAAATAAAATGCTTTTTAGCGGTGGTGGTTTCAGTTATATTTTAACATATGCTCACTGCAAAACCATAATTTTCTACACTCCTTTGTTTATAAAGCTTTTTGCATACACTGCAAAGAATCCTGAATTTGTATTCAACACAAAGGACAGAAAAATTGGGAGAACATTACACTATGAGACACAGTGCACACAATAGATGAGAAGTCTACTGGTGACTTTGTACCTCTGCATTGTGATGTAGCTACAGTAGAAAGTAGTAGTACTATATATATTGACAGTGTTGTAGTGACTGGCTAAAGAAAGCTGCATTTTAACTTAAGTGGCACTCAGTTCCTCTTGATTTATTTTTTTGTGAGCTTATCTTGTACATTTTGTAGAGGTCTTCTGCCCTGTCAGTAAGGTGTTCTTGCATGCTTATATCGCAAGGAAGAGACATATGAACCTCGTGCTTGGTATTAAATCATGTAAAAAATGTTATCTTCATGCCATGTGCATAACATAAACACTACAGGCTTTTTACGCATGGAATGTCAGCACACAGCTAACCAATTCTATGGAAAGATTTAAAGCATCACACAAAGAAAGTACATACTGTACATAGAAATACCTTAACAGTTTAACAGGCTTTTGGCTTTAGAACTCTTCTTTTCACAAAGCTGCTCAATGCAGAAGAGTTAGGATGGGTTTGTTTTACTGTTTATATATAGAGAAACTGTAGTCTGATGCCTCTATTTCACTTACTGCGTGATTTTGTTGAGCTTGTTTTCTAGAAAATTGCTCAACCTTCCTGCACTGTACCTGGAAAACAGTTTATTAAATCTTTCTAGTTACCATTATATTTAACTTATGAAATAACATGTAAATGGGGATTGGGCAATGACCTTTTTTTTTTTTTTTTTTTAAATATGCTTTATTAATCCACATTGGGATTTTTTGTTTTGCATTAACTTTTGGGGGTTAGAGTTAAAAGACAGCTGTTGTGCAGTGCCGTTGGAACATTTTTTGACTCTCCTGTTTTCATTGTGTTAGTAGTAAATAAAGGAAAACTTGCAAATAATATTTGAGCAAAGATGCCCGCACGCAGGCTCTTATTGATACCTGTTAGTTTGTAAAATGTTGACAAAGCAAATTATAAAACATTGGAGTTCAATTGTAGCACAAGCTGTGCACTATCAAAATTGGAAAAAAAATTAAGATAGCAGACAGTGTTTTCTGGAGTACACAATGCTTCCAAAATCTCCCATAAGAGTAAGGTGTTCACTTCAGCTAAGCTGAAATCAATATTCATGAATCCATTATCATAAAGTTAGTATGGGAAACTGTAATCCATGGAAATGTAACAAGCATCAGACACTGGTATTTGCTTGCCTCAAGATTTCCATAATGTATCTGAATAATTCTTGATGTGTGAAATCATGTTCGATAGTTAGATGTCATAATGGTGCTGAATAATAGCAATAAGAATTGCATGTAGAGGGGCTAGAATATTTTTCTCAAATTGCATACTAAATCCATGGGTCACTAATTTAATGACTCCCAAGCAGTGGTATACAAGAAAAATGTTCACAGAAAGAAACAAAACCAAAAAATGCTTTTTTGCAGCATTGCTAACCAACCTGTTGTAAATAGTATGCGGCTTATGAGCATACCACATGAGGACATCTTTCCTCTAAAAGCCTAGAATATGATGTATTAAGAAACAGAATTTTGGATTGTATTGTAAATGGTACAAACTCAAATATTTTGAGCATATATTATCATTACATCTTTCCATCATGTAGACTGCAAGTATCCAGCAGGAAACCTGTGCATCTTTTTATTGTCTTGGTTATAAACAATTGGTGCAGTTTTCAAGTTTGTGGATTTGAAATAAAAATAAACACAAAATCTAGAGATTCTCACATACTGATGTGGGATCAGTTTGCTTTTCTTTGTCTTTTTTTGTTTAGCCTTTTGTTTTACTGTGATTGAAGTGTTTAATGGGGGACTATTGCAGTGACTGAATTGAAGGTGGGTTGAATGAGTGTCGTAGCCACTCAGGTACTATGCTGCAACTCTGTTAAAAGGCAATATTGTGCTGTACATGGCTATAGAATATCAGAAGTGATTATCATAGGCATTCAGTAACTTGAAATTTAGGCAAAAATTATAGTATTTTGGAACAAAAGTTAGAAGATGAAGCAATTATTGAAATAATTCCAGTAAAAATGTGCAAATCAGGTGAACTTTGGAATTAATTGTTTTATTTCTTTTTTTTGTTTTTTTGTTTTTACAGGTATCGACAAATTCTCGAAAAGGCTCTGCAGTTAACTGGTGCTGATCAATTGGAGTCTTTAAAGGCCTTTGTGGAAGCTAGTGAGTTTTGCTTATTGTCTTTATTTGAGTTGTGTATGTTTGTATGTTTCTGTTTTAAACTTATTTTACTCCTTCTGTTTTCACATTTGGTAATTTTTGTGTTGCTATAGTTTTATCTGAATATTTTAAGTAACCGCGTGATTAGAGGAAAACTGAGCTGTAAAGATCTGAATGTTCATTTTCCATGGATACTGCATCTTAGTGAGTTCTCTTTTGAAGTTTATTTAACATTTAGAATGTTGTAGTAATATCAGCTTTGTATTTTGCAGAGCCATAAAGAATAGGTCGATTAGTTACACACTTCAGCTGTAGCATTAAAAAGAGGTTTTGCAAGAATAGAATGGGATTTTTTCAGTCTGTATAAAATTTATTCTTAACCTTATACAATTAAGTACCTCATCATACTGTAGTTACAGAAGTTATTTGTGTTTAAATAAAAATAAATGAATAGGTTGATAGCAGCGAGTTTCTATTCTTCATAAATTAACAAATAAGCTTAGTAGATAAATAAAAAATGAGGTGTCTCATAAAATTAACTGCTTTTTTGATTGCTATTTGCCAAGCCCATCTTCCCTGCTGAATTGATGGGAAAATCTACTATAGAAACGTTCTGTAGAAAAAATGGCCATTTGTCATGCTACTTTCTGTAAAGATGGTGTCATGAAATGGAGTACTAAAACTGCTATTGAATTTATCTTGATTTTTTAACAATACATTTTTTATTGTGAGCAAGAAGTATCCCTTTTAAGATTAAAGTCTTGAACTCAGGAAAACTATTAACAGCTTAGTCCAGCTTTTTCTTTCAGCATTGTTGAAAGTGTAAAAATATAAATAAACTTAGGTTTTAAGTTTGTCACTGCTGACAGTCACATTACGCTTTGGCTTGCCTTTCCTGTAGTATTTAATTATTTTAAATAATCCCACATTACTTTGTTTTAAACACTGGCATCGAGATCTTTGGAACAATGGATTTGAAGTAATACATGGTTTGCATTTTTTATATTTGGTTAGAAACTGACACTTTCAAGGAAGTTCTTATGCCGATACAGTGCATCCGGAAAGTATTCACAGCACATTACTTTTTCCACATTTTGTTATGTTACAGCCTTATTCCAAAATGGATTAAATTAATTTTTTTCCTCAGAATTCTACACACAACACCCCATAATGACAACATGAAAAAAGTTTACTTGAGGCTTTTGCAAATTTATTAAAAATAAAAAAAACAGAGAAATCACATGTACATAAGTATTCACAGCCTTTGCTCAATACTTTGTCAAGGCACCTTTGGCAGCAATTACAGCCTCAAGTCTTTTTGAATATGATGCCACAAGCTTGGCACACCTATCCTTGGCCAGTTTTGCGAATTCCTTTTTACAGCACCTCTCAAGCTCCATCAGGTTGGATGGGAAGCGTCTTTGCACAGCCATTTTAAGATCTCTCCAGAGATGTTCAATCGGATTCAAGTCTGGGCTCTGGCTGGGCCACTCAAGGACATTCACAGAGTTGTCCTGAAGCCACTCCTTTGATATCTTGGCTGTGTGCTTAGGGTCGTTGTCCTGCTGAAAGATGAACCGTCGCCCCTGTCTGAGGTCAAGAGCACTCTGGAGCAGGTTTTCATCCAGGATGCCTCTGTACATTGCTGCAGTCATCTTTCCCTTTATCCTGACTAGTCTCCCAGTTCCTGCCACTGAAAAACATCCCCACAGCATGATGCTGCCACCACCATGCTTCACTGTAGGGATGGTATTGGCCTGGTGATGAGCGGTGCCTGGTTTCCTCTAAACGTGACGCCTGGCATTCACACCAAAGAGTTCAAACTTTGTCTCATCAGACCAGAGAATTTTGTTTCTCATGGTCTGAGTGTCCTTCAGGTGCCTTTTGGCAAACTCCAGGCGGGCTGCCATGTGCTTTTTACTAAGGAGTGGCTTCCATCTGGCCACTCTACCATACAGGTCTGATTGGTGGATTGCTGCAGAGATGGTTGTCCTTCTGGAAGGTTCTCCTCTCTCCACAGAGGACCTCTGGAGCTCTGGCAGAGTGACCATCGGGTTCTTGGTCACCTCCCTGACTAAGGCCCTTCTGACCCGATCGCTCAGTTTAAATGTCCGGCAGGCTCTAGGAAGAGTCCAGGTGGTTTCGAACTTCTTCCACTTATGGATGATGGAAGCCACTGTGCTCATTTGGACCTTCAAAGCAGCAGAACATTTTCTGTAACCCCCAGATATGTGCCTCGAGACAGTCCTGTCTCAGAGGTCTACAGACAATTCCTTTGATTTCATGCTTGGTTTGTGCTCTGACATGAACTGTCAACTGTGGGACCTTATATAGACAGGTGTGTGCCTTTCCAGATTATGTCCAGTCAACTGAATTTACCACAGGTGGACTCCAATTAAGCTGCAGAAACATCTTGAGGATGATCAAGGGAAATAGGATGCACCTGAGCTCAGTTTTAAGCTTCATGGCAAAGGCTGTGAATACTTATGTACATGTGCTTTTGCAATTTTTTTTATTTTTAATAAATTTGCAAAAATCTCAAGTTAATTTTTTTTCATGTAGTCATTATGGGGTGTTTTGTGTAGAATTCTGAGGAACAAAATTAATTTAATCCATTTTGGAATAAGGCTGTAACATAACAAAAAGTGATGTGCTGTGAATACTTTTCGTATGCACTGTATGTATTGGTGTCTAAAGTTTAACAGTAACTAATACACATCTTTATGTCTTTCTGTGTAGTTTGTCCTCTGTTACCCCAAAGATATACATGTTAGGTAAACTGGCAGCTCTAAATTAGCCTAGTATGAGTGAGTGAGAGTGTTAATGTTCTATTCAGCAGACAAGCAACCTTTCAGGGACTGTGTCAAGGCTTGTTTCCATTTCTTCCAAGACAATGATCTATTTCCTATTACTCTGAATTGGATAAGCAAACTAGAAAATGGATAGATGGGATATATTTTTAAATATTTACCAGTTTTTTCTTGTCTAATGGATTGAAGAACACTTTTGGGAGCTTCTCAACCAGAGATCTGCACAAGAATGATTTAATTTTGCTCCTTTGTTACCACATAGAATGTGTTTTGCAGAAAACCAGCTTAAACCTCCAAATGAAATGATTCACTCCTTCATGAACACTCTAAAGATGAGTTACCTTGAATGCTGGTGTATTCTAACAGCATGTTTCTTTGGTGCACACAGCAAGCTGCACCTTCTGTATTTAAATGTTAATTAAAAAAATAGACTTTTTTTTTCTTCTTAAGGTTTGACCCTTGGGGACGAAAAAAGTATAACTCATATAAATCATTGTATCAACATTTCTGAATAAAGAGTATGGTAATATAACATAGTGAATGAGAATGATGAACTTTATTGGCTGTGTTGTTTCTTTTCATACCTACATTACTGCAAATTAGCTGGATGGTAAGCTCTACTCCAAATAGCCTGTTCCTTAACTTTCAGCCTGTATGAGATATGTTGACTGAAGTCATTAGTTTGAATTTATTGTTAAGATTCTTGGAAGAAAATGCCAATTCACAGATCAGACATGGTTGCCATGCCACATTCAGGGCAAGGTGTAATTAATGGTACTTCTTAATGTTATGTATTAGGCACAACTTTCATATGTTTTAGTTTACTGTCTGTCATAGGCACCTTTTGCCTCCTTTCACCATCAGTCTATTTTTAATTCTATGATTGTCCATGGCCAGAACTTTGAGTTGGTTGTGTGTTCTTAATATACCCGAGAGACTGTTGTTTGTGAAAACCTCACCAGAGTCTCTTTGGTTCTAACACTATCTGCCACAATAAACTGTGTTTAAAGCCACTTAAAGTCCTTAGTCTTGCCAAAACTTCTTTTGGATTGCAAACCTACCTGATCCATTTTTATCTGAATGCTTACTTTAAATAGTAATCTTTACACGTAATGCAGTCACTGAGTAAGAACTCATTTATGTAGGAAAGACAGGCTTACTTAATAAAGTGACCACTCCTTTCATTTGGTAAGATATTCTCCTGCTTGTTTGTACTGTTAGATTATAATTGGTACTAATCATAATGTTTGCTGTTAATTTTGGTGATTTAAGTGGTTTGAAAGTCTCAGTACATTGATGAGAGATTGCTGTGGAAATTTTATGGCACCATTCTAAATTTTATTGGTGTTTCTTGTACCACTTGTGTTTTTCAGTGGTCAATGAAAATGTCAGCTTGGTAATATCAAGGCAGCTGCTAACTGATTTCTGCACCCACCTGCCAAACCTCCCAGACACTACAGCGAAGGAGATCTACCATTTCACTTTGGAAAAGATCCAGCCTCGAGTGATTTCCTTTGAAGAACAGGTAAGGCATAAAGTAGAGAGCATGTCAAAAGTGGAATGACATTTCAGTAAAATTGTTGTTCACAAAGAAATTATACTGAGTGTTTCAAATTATAGAAGATAGTGCTTAGCAAGGCTCAACATATATACTTTCTGGAATGTATTTTTTAATATATATTTTATATGGGGGGAGAAAAAAAAAAACAATCATCGGATGTTTTATAGTGTGCATCAGTTTTAAGATGGAACATATATGAAACATAAGTATTGAACTTTAATATTCTGTCTACTGATGCACTTATGCAACATATGAGGTCTGCTTTCCCATTTAAAAATTATAATTCATTTCATCTATAATTAGAATTCACCCATTTTTCAACTAAAGCTTTCTGAGTTGATACCAAAATTTTTCTGTACTTCATAAACTTATTGAAGCATAACGTAGATTTTATTCTGTTTTGAGGGAGAATTTGATTTATTTATAGCCTGTCTTCTTTTTCTAATTAATGTTTTCTTGATATATTCCTCCAGTAGTCATCTTCTTATTTGTCATTTATATAGTTTTCATTGATTTATTGTCACAGTAAGATGTGTTATTATTCCTCACTTTAACCTTTAATATTCATGTTTTTTTGGGTACATGGCAATTATGAGTGACAGTGCTACAACCAGTTTTTGGGGAACTTAAGTATGATTCATTACAGTTTGATACCTACTGCCTGTTCTAGTTCTTTAAGAATTTTTTGATGCAAAATCAAAATTTAACAGCATATACAGTATTAACAACATGAACAGTGTTATTATTTAATTATATTCATGAGTACATTATGCTTCATTAGCTCATGTGGCTGAATGAAACTAATGTGCTTTTCTGGTAAACACCCACATTTTGATTTCTGTTAAAAATACTGATACCTTACTTCTTAACTTCATTTATATTAACAGTTTACAATATTTTTTTTTCCTATCTAAATCATCTTACGTATATGCATTCTTCTTTGATTTATATAAACTATTTGACCAGAAAGTGTTTTTTGTTTTCCTCCATTTGAACTTCCAAAAAGGTGGCTTCAATAAGACAGCACCTTGCAACAATCTATGAGAAAGAAGAAGACTGGAGGAATGCTGCACAGGTTTTAGTGGGAATTCCACTGGAGACTGGACAAAAGTAAGTAAAAGTTTACAAATCTAATAAATATGAATCTTATAAGGAACTTATACCCATCACTTAATTGTGATGTCATACACAACAATTTGGTTTTGTACTGTTTATTTTTTTCTGTTTTTTGCTCCAACCATTTTGTTTTTAAGAAGACTGAACTATTCCTCTTAAAAACTGCATTTAATACTAGTAGCTGGGAGATTCTTGAGTTTCTAGAATCATATTTCTTTTACTTGTCTTCTTTTATTACCTCTTGGATGCTCTCTCTCTCTCATACATATATATGTATGTGTATACAGTGTGTGTATATATATATATATATATATATATGTGTATGTGTGTATGTGTGTGTGTATATATATATGTATTTGTGCGTGTGTTTGTGTGTGTATATATATATATATATATATATGTATTTGTGTGTGTTTGTGTGTATATATATATATATATATATATTTGTGTGTGTGTGTGTGTATGTATATATATATATATATATATGTATTTGTGTATATATATATATACATACACAAACACACAATACATATATATATATATATATATATATATGTATTGTGTGTGTGTTTGTGTATGTATATATATGTATTTGTGTGTGTGTATATATATATATATATATATATATATATGTATTTGTGTGTGTGTATGTATGTAGATATATATGTATGTATATATGTTTATGTGTGTGTGTGTAAATATATATATATGACAACAACACTCATCACTCACAACAGTGACAAAACAATTACATTGACAATCATGTTACGTTATTTTCAAAATCTTTCCTTTTCTTTTCATTGCTTCTTTAACACACTACTTCTCCATGTGGCTTGGTATTTTACTAGTAATATATATATATAATATATAATATATGTGTGTGTGTGTATACAGTGGACCCTTGACTTACGAACTCAATTCGTTCGCGAGGGCTGGTTGTAACTCAAGTTGGTTGTAAGTCAAGACTATTTTTCCCATAAGAAATAATGGAAATACCCATAATGCATTCTGAACCTCCCACAGCAACACTTACTTAACCTTTTCATAATGAAAAAGGGTTGTATAATGCGCATAATTTACCAAAACACCAATAATTTTTTTAATGTACTAACCAAAACGTTATAAAAAGTGCGTAGCCTACCAGAAACAACAATTTCATATAGTACTCGCCATTTAATTTGACATCTTTGGGCTGCAGGAAGGGAGGAGGAGGAGAATGAAACGGAAGGTGGTTATTGCTTAGAAGGAGCCTCCTTATGCAAATTTTTTATTTGTAAAATTGTCGAGATGGTGGATTTCGACATGCTGTACATATTAGCGAGATCGGTCACGAATGCCACTCTCATATTTCCGCACAATTTCCTTCTTCGTTTCGATTGTAATCGCTGTTTCTCAAGTTAATAATGACAGTAGTCGAGCACTCAGTTCAAAGCTGGCTGTGTTGTGAACTGCTGTAATAATACACTCCAAAGCAAGCCAGTGCTGACTCAGCCTGATGACATCATCATGTGCCATGCCAGGCCGCTAGCTAACATCCCTTAACAATCGCTTTCTTTACCTTCGTTACCTTCTCTTCCTTCCTTAGCAATTATGCGTCTTGCTTGCCATAGTCTTAGTGAATTATATATATATATATATATATATATATATATATATATATATATATATATATATATATATATATATATATATATATATATATATGAATCACTGCACTGACCGAAATTACGTCCACAAAAACATGTATCTGGGCTCCGACTGACGCTTACGAATGCTCTCAGCTGTTTGTTTACAGTCGCACAAGCGGATACACGTGACCGCATTCAGGTCGTATTATACTCAAAATCCCACTAGCTTTTAATTTTAGTTTCAGGGGAAAACATTCTTTGTCATTTCACTTCAACTAGAGTAATGCCAGTAAGAGTCTATAATTGTCAGAAATTCAGCATTTGCTATTTCAAACATGCAGAGGAGAGGTGATTATAGTGACAAGGAAAAGAGAGAACACAAAATAATCTCTACCGGTCTCATTGGGCCTTACTTTTTATAGTTGTTTTTCTTCCTAAATATGTAACATTATCACTTTTGTAACTTTACTTATTGCCATCATGCTAACCGTAGAAGCTATACTGGCCTCTTCTCACTCATACATGGCAGTGTTTTAAATTTTGGTGGGTTTGTATATCCCAAGTATTACCTTGGTTGCTGGCCCTTTAGGGAATGTTATTATCTTTATCACAGAGTTGCACACACTCAGTTTTCTGAAGGCATTGGACTATATTATTTTTGTGTAGTATTGCAGGTTTGATTAAGGTTATGTGCAGTGGGCAGAGATAATATGCAAGAAATTCTAACAGTGAATGAAATTTGGTTTTATATGTGATTTATGTTGGAATAAATTTTTTAAAGTTGTGGCTACAGAAATGATGTACTAAATGTATTCATTTAGAAAACTTAAAAAAATGTTTTTGTTATGTTTTGCAGACAGTACAATGTTGATTACAAGCTAGATACGTATCTGAAAATTGCTCGTTTGTACCTTGAAGATGATGATCCAGTACAGGCAGAAGCATATATTAATAGAGCCTCACTGTTACAAAATGAGTCCACAAATGAACAATTACAGATCCACTATAAGGTAAGTAGATGATTGCATTTTTATTTTTAATAAATAAAGATTAATAACAAATGATCAATTTTTAAAAATTTATTTACTGATATATTTTCTTGATTGTTCCTTATTTTGTCTATACTTGTATAATAATTACTACTTACTACACACTTTTTGAGACAAACAGCTGAAGTTATTCAGTTTTTGAGTTTGGTCTATTTGTATTGAGTAACATTTAAGAACTGTTAAAGGATATGTTCAGTATTTGGGTATTTGCAATTATTTGTCCACATTCATGGTGTGCTTAAAATTGGGACCTGTGGCCCACCTGATGAAAGAATCAAAGGCCTTAAAAATTCCTGGATACTTCACCTTCCAAGCCAAGAATGTTTGTTTGTATTGAGAGTCTTTTCCGGACATTGTATAAATAGTATAAAAATGCATATCAAAATCTCATTCATGAAAGTTATATATAAAGTCTAGAATATTTTTTCTTTGTGATTCTCAATTTTGGATGGGCGTTCAGGATCCTTCTTCATTTTATTTCATCACTACATAAACGATAACCTATCAAATTTGAGTGTGTTAAAGTTGCAATTTTTTTTCCAGTTGTCCAATCATTTACCTTTTTTTTTTTTCTTCTTTTTTGTTGATAATTTGTTGTTTTATTTTTCTGAGCATTTAGGCAAATATACTGATTCTTACTCATGGTATTAAAAACTGTGCCATTATTTTGCAAATGCCAGCAGTATCTATTTGCCTTCTTCTCTCATGTTGTAGACATAATGGCCTTTTTCAGTGCAGTTGAATGATAAGCTGCCTATTAACCCTAATTGTTTTTCACAAAGGTTTTCAGAGTGCAAGACTGACTGTATTAGAATGGTCGTATTGCTTGCACTGCATGTGTTGCGTACATTATTCCTGCAGAGACATAATACTGTATGTTCAACATGCATGTATTATTAGTATGCCATTTGTAATCCATAACGACAATGCTAATAATTCTTGATTTCATTTTTGCTAACGGTACAAAATATACAATAGTATACATTTCAAAATAAATTAATTGTGCAAAAAAACTATATATGAAGGCAAGCTTTTTTATCGTTTTTGAGTTGTTGGTTTTGAAAGAGAATAAATATATTTCCAATGGAAAAGTCAGAGTCAGAAGTTAATTATTTCCAGCTTAACCCTGTCATAAACATATACTACAATGAAAAAGTGCTTTTCCCTTTCCTGATTTCCTCTGTTACAGAAAATGTTGGGCACTCAGTCTTTTCAGATCTTCAACCAAAATCTAATACTAGGTTAAGGGCATCAGAGTTAACAGGTGACATGTTTTTTTTATTTATGCAAGATACCTAATAAACAATATTATCCAGTACAACCCTGTAATCAGGAAGGAGTCAAACACTTTTTATGGAATTATACATCCAAAACACATAGATAATGTCACCAATTTTCCAACTTCCCGTGTAGGTAGAAGGCTGACCCCATCTTCATGAAATTTGATAGGTGGCTTCCCTGCGCTAACCAAAACCGATCTACGTACTTATTTCAGTGGTATGACGCCACTGTCGGCCGCCATATTGAATTTTCCAAAAGTCACTAATTCTACAACTTCCCGTGTAGGTAGAAGGCTGAAATTTGGCAGGCCCATTCTTTACAGCTTACTTACAAAAGTTAAGCAGGTTTCATTTCGAAATTCTACACATAACGGTCAACAATGTCCGCCATATTGAACTTTCTTATTCATCTCAGACTGGGCTGAAGGTTTACCTTCCAATAAGACAATGACCCTAAGCACACAGCTAAAATAACGAAGGAGTGGCTTCACAACAACTCTGTGACTGTTCTTGAATGGCCCAGCCAGAGCCCTGACTTAAACCCAATTGAGCATCTCTGGAGAGACCTAAAAATGGCTGTCCACCAAAGTTTACCATCCATCTTGACAGAACTGGAGAGGATCTGCAAGGAGGAATGGCAGAGTATCCCCAAATTCAGGTGTGAAAAACTTGTTGCATCTTTATCAAGAAGACTCATGGCTGTATTAGCTCAAAAGGGTGCTTCTACTAAATACTGAGCAAAGGGTCTGAATACTTAGGACCATGTGATATTTCAGTTTTTCTTTTTTAATAAATCTGCTAGAATTTCAAAAATTCTTTTTTTTTGTCTGTCAATATGGGGTGCTGTGTGTACATTAATGAGGAAAACAATTAATTTAAATGATTTTAGCAAATGGCTGCAATATAACAAAGAGTGAAAAATTGAAGGGGGTCTGAATACTTTCCATACCCACTGTATATCAAGTTTGTAAAAGACCGCCTGGATATTCCATGCTTGTGGAACAGGATTCTGTGAAAAGATAAGACAAACATTTAACTCTTTGCTAGAAAGATGCAAAGCGGTGTTTGGAGGAAAGACAGAATGACACAACACACCACAAATCCATTGCATTGCGGAGGGAGCATCATGGTTTGGGAGTGTCTAACGGTGTGCACAAGTTGATATCACAGAAGCAATAATGACTTCAGAATTCTACAGGAGAATGTTGCAGTGTATCACCATAGGCATAGTGGAAACAGAAGCAAGTGAGTAAATCAACAACAGAATGGTTTAAACAGAAGAAAGTTTTTGTTCTTGGAGTTTCGACTCAGAAGTTACAAATTCAGAGTTTTGACTTCAGCCAAATAGAGAAGATTTTTACAAGGCCTTGAAGGAGCTGTTCATTAATATTTATACGATTCTTTGTATGAATTGAATGTTTTGGATGGGGGAATGGTCTACATTTCCTCTAAACCAGTGTTCAAGTATGATCAGCAGCTACAAGAAACTTTTCATAGAAATAATTGTTGCTAAAAGAGGTTCCACCAGTTACCAAAGACAAGGGATTACATACTTTTTCAGCCTAAACTGTGAATGTTCAATCAGTGTGTTCAGTATTAACAAGAAGTACAGCTGTTTGTGTGCTTTTAGATTTTGCAGGTTGCGTTTATATATTATTGAGACTTGGCTGAAGATCCAACCTCATAAAGCAGGAATACACATAATTCTGAAGGGTTTAACAAAATTTGCATCTAGTCTTACAAAAGTATTCATATAATTTCATAGTAATCATGTTGCAAGATTATTAATGGCACTTATCTGGGACATATTCTTTTTTTAAGTTAGAAACTAAAATCTGCTGCTTACACAAATACAGTATTAGTAAATTGTTTTTAAAAAATAGTATTAATTATGTAGTGGACAAAGCTGATAGCCATCACAAAAGACTTAAGCTTTAATTGTAGCAAAAGGTGACTCCGCCAAAGTTTGAGGATTAAATTTTAATGCAAGCAAGTAGTGTATTGATGTTTTGAATTTTATATGTGGTATCTGTTCACAGATAATAATTTAATCTGCCGAATTCTTCTCGTGGAGTTTGTGAGTTTGCAGATAAAATGTATGTACCAAAAATATTTTTTTTTAAATGTTTCAATGACCAAAACACTTTTACAAGGCATTCCAGGTTTTAGTTTTGTTAAAGTTCATGTCAATTCTCTTGCACATGATTGGTACCACGCACTCCAGTAAGAACAGATGTGCACCCCACAGTCAACATGAGATATGGTTGCATTCAACATTGTACTGCTAATACTTTCAAACAGCATTTTCTCTGTGATTAAACAGTTAACTTGCATACAATCAGGGACTCTGTTTTAGTATCTGATTGTTGCTTGTTCTGTCTGATATATGCTGTATTTTTGTATCTGATATTTATATCTTCTTCTTTTGGCTGCTTCCGTTAGGGGTTGCCACAGCGGATCATCTTCCTCCATTATCTTTCTGTCCTTTGCATCTTGTTCTGTTACACCCATCACCTGCATGTCCTCTCTCACCACATCCATAAATCTTCTTTTAGGCCTTCCTCATTTTCTCTTCCCTGGCAGCTCTATCCTTAGCATCCTTCTCCCAATATACTCCGCATCTCTCCTCTGCACATGTCCAAACCAACACAAACTCGCCTCTCAGATTTTGTCTCCCAACCGTCCAACTTGAGCTGACCCTCTAATGTACTCATTTCTAATCCTATCCATCCTTGTCACACCCAATGCAAATCTTAGCATCTTTAACTCTGGTACCTCCAGCTCTGTCTCACTACCGTCCTGTAGACCTTCTCTTTCACTCTTGCTGATACCCGTCTGTCACAAATTACCCCTGAAACCCTCCTCCTTCCATTCCACCCTGCCAACACTATTTTCTTCACCTCTCTTCCACAATCCCCTATTACTCTGTACTGTTGATCCCAGGTATTTAAACTCATCCACCTTCACCAGCTCAACTCCCTGCATCCTCACCATTCCACTGACCTCCCTCTCATTCACACATATATATTTTGTCTTGTTATTATTGACCTTCATTGCTCTCCTTTCTAGAGCATATCTCCACCTCTCCAGGGTCTCCTCAACCTGCTCACTACTTTTACTACAGGTCACAATTTCATCAGTAAACATCATAGTCCGAGGGGACTCCTGTCTAATCTCGTCTGTCAACCTTTCTCATACAATACAATCTCGAGGCACCCTGTCATATGCTTTCTCCAGGTCCACAAAGATGCAATGCAACTCTTTCTGGCCTTCTCTAAACTTCTCCATCAACATCCTCAGAGCAAACATTTAATCTGCGGTGCTCTTTCTTGGCATGAAAACATACTGCTGCTCACTAATCATCACCTCACTTCTTAACCTAGCTTCTAGGGCTGTGCGATATGACCAAAATCTTATATCCTGATATTTCATTTCATATCCCGATATCATGAAATAGTACATATTCTTTGTATTCACTGAATAGTTTATATAATCACCACTCCTTTTTTTTCATTTAAATTAAAAAAAATCAAAAATGAGAAGTACTCAACTTGTAATTATTTCTGTTCTTTTATTTAGAACATTTGAGCAAATGTTTGACTTAGAATGTAAACATAAAATGTTAATGTATCAAATATAAAACACTTTTCAAAAACAAATTACTAAAGGCCCAATATAAAATACTGCTATATAAAATGCCTGACATAAACAAAATGTGAACTGTAGCAGCAATAACTCTCACAACATATGTTAAATAAATATAAAAGGATCAAAGCACTAACAACTAAACTATAAGGCCAATAAACCCTTTAAACAAAATAAATACAAGTCTAACATTAACTGTCAAAACCAAATGTAAACATTGTACTTCAAACTGTAGCAGCAATAAGGCTTACGACAAAAATATATTAAATATATAATATTAAATATAATATTTTTTAGGCTACATTCTAGTAAAATGTTAATTTGCACATCGTAGTGTGGCAAATCTCCGTTAATGAGTTACAGCTGATCGCCCCGTGCGTGGGACTGGACGGCGCTAACGTGTTGATGCCGTCCAGCCTCAAGCACGGGGCGATCCGCAGTAACTCGTTAATGGAGATTTGCCGTCGATAATGCAGTTGTGGCGTAAACGTAATTTTAACAAGATTAGCGCTGACAGCAAAGCGCTGCAGGGAAAATTATGCCTTAAGCAAATTGTTTTGGTAGCAATTAATCTTCCAAGCTTTTAACATACTCGTTTAAATGGTACCTTTACAACTGTAATATCCTACGTGGCCTGCCTCTCAGTTGTAAGCTCTCTGCATGCTCGCTCACGTGCTTTTTGCGGAGGTGTAGAAGAGGTTTGTCGTGTTGGAGTCTGTGGTAGCGATCGGTTTGCAGCATAATTTGCACAGTACCGTTTTCTGGTCCGTGTCAGACTTTTCAAATCCAAACCATCTCCATACTACAGAGGTAGCCCCTCGTTTAGGAACAAGGTCCTTCTGTGTGGAGCTACCTGGTGTTGCCTCGTCTTCATCAGCCATGCTAGTGTGTCTGCATTCACGTGGTGGCCATCAAAACAATGAAAAAACATTGCCGTAAACAGTTTATTTTGCGACACCACGAAACAAACGATAGCGTAATGTGCAGCGATAGACGTTTTCATATTGTCATCCGATATATATCGTTATATCGAACAGCCCTACTAGCTTCCACTACTCTTTCCCATAACTTCATACTGTGGCTCATCAATTTTATTCCCTTGTAGTTACTACGGTCCTGCACATCCCCCTTATTATTAAATATCGGCACCAGTACATTTCTTCTCCACTCCTCAGGCATCCTTTCACTTTCCAAGATTCCATTAACCAATCTGGCTAAAACCTCCACTGCCATCTCTCCTAAACACCTCCATGCTTGTATGTCATCTGGATCAATTGTCTTTCCATTTTTCATCCTCCTCATAGCTGTCCTTCCTGAATCACTATCTCCACATCATCCAACCTCTTCTCTCTTTCGTTCTCTTCATTCATCAGCCTCTCAAAGTACTCTTTCCATCTGCTCAACACACTCTCCTGACTTGTGAGCATGTTTCCATCTTTATCCTTTATCACCCTAACCTGCTGCACATCTTTCCCAGCTTGGCATCTCTGTCTAGTCAATCGGTACAGGTCCTTTTCTCCCTCCTTAGTGTACAAACCTCTCATACAACTCATCATACGCCTTTTTTTTTTTTAGCCTTCACCAGCCCTCTCTTCCTCGTTGCGCCTTATCTGCTTGTACTCTTGTCTACTTTCTGCATCTCTCTATCTATCCCACTACTTCTTTGCCATCCTCTTCCTCTGTATACTCTCCTGTATTTCTTCATTCCACCACCAGGTTTCCTTTTCCTCCTTCCTCTGTCCAGCACCCTTCTTGCTGTCACCCTTACTACATCTGCTGTAGTTTCCCAGCTGTCTAGTAACTCTTCACTGCCACCCAGTGCCTGTCTCACCTCCTCCCTAAATTCAACCATGCAGTATTCCTTTTTTAACTTCCACCATTTGATCCTTGGCTCTGCCCTCACTCTCTTCCTCTTCTTGATATCCAGCGTCATCCTACAGACCACCATCCTATGCTGCTTAACTACTCTTTCCCCTGCCACCACTTTGGAGTCTTCAATCTCCTTCAGATCAACTTGTCTGCATAGGATGTAATCTGCCTGTGTGCATCTTCCTCCACTCTTGTACGTAACCCTATGTTCCTCCCTCTTCATAAAATACGTATTCACCACAACCATGTCCATCCTTTTGGCAAAATCCACTATCCTCTGACCTTCTTCATTCCTCTCCTTGACCCCATACCTACCCATCCTCCTCGTCTCCACTGTTCCCTTCACCAACATACCCATTGACATCCGCTCCAATCACCATTTTCTATCCCTTGGGTACACTGTTCATCACTTCATCCAACTCACTCCAAAAATCTTATTTCTCACCCATTGCACTCCCAACTTGCGGTGCATATGCACTAACAACATTCATCTTCACACCTCCAATTTTCAGCTTCATAATCATTACTCTGCCTGACACTCTTTTCACCTCCAAATCACTCTTGACATACTGTTCCTTCAGAATAACTCCTACCCCATTTTTCCTCCTATCCACACCATGATAGAGGAATTTGAATCCACCTCCAATCCACCTGGCCTTACTCGCCTTCTATTTAGTCTCCTGCACACACAATATATCCACCTTCCTTCTCTCCATCATATCTGCCAACTCTCTCCCTTTACCAGTCATACTACCAACATTCAAAGTTCCTACCCTCAGTTCCACTGTCTTTACTTTCCTCCTCTCCTCCTGCCTCCGGACACGTCTCCCCCCCTGCTTCTCCTCCTTCTTCTCTGGCCAACAGTAGCCCCATTTCCGCCAGCACCCTGTTGGCGAACAGTACTGGTGGCAGTTGTTGTTAAGCCAGGGCTCGACCGATCTGGTATGTAAATTTGTATTGTTGTTCGCCTATTGATTTGGCAAAATTTTACACCAGTTACCCTTCCTGACGTAATCCTCCCCATTTATCCGGGCTTGGGACTGGCACGAAGAACCACGCTGGTTTGTACATCCCCTGTGGCTGGGTTGTATCTAATTTTTACGTACTTTTTAAAATTTGTTATATTTACATATTTAATTGCCATTGATCTCTAGTAAATTTGTCTGTAATATATAATTTGTCACATTCAGGTTTGCTATGCCCGGGTCTTGGATTATAGAAGAAAGTTTATTGAAGCTGCCCAGCGATACAATGAACTTTCGTATAAATCTATAGTGCATGAAACAGAACGCCTGGAGGCCCTAAAGCATGCTCTACACTGCACAATTCTTGCATCAGCAGGTATAGTTGGCTATTTTACTAAATTCTGTATTATGATTTGTGTGTATTTAAGCTTTTTTCTCTTTGTATATTTAGTGCAGCAGATAAGACATTAGAATTTGTGATTAACTCATTCACAGTCGAGGTGTCTATCAAAGTCTATTTATTTATTGCCCCTTTTAGATATTAAAGTAGTGAACTCAAAATTGATTTATTTCTGTGCATGTAAACCATTCATATTTTCAAATATAAAAGAGGCAAATGTACAGATCATTTGCCTTTTCTCTGAATAATTGCGTGTTTATTCTTTAATGCTTTGAATAATACCTTTTAACGATAACAAAATTTGCACTTTTTGTATAATACACATTAGTAATCAACAGCTTATTCATGTCCTTGCAGTTTTGTTCAAGACCAAAAGAAATTTGGAGAATGTATTATATTTTCATGCTTTAAGTAATAATGAACATCCATCCATCCATCCTCTTCCGCTTATCCAAGATCAGGTCGCGGGGGCCGCAGCTTGAGCAGAGATGCCCAGACTTCCCTCTCCCTGGCTACTTCTAGCTCTTCTGGGGATGGGAATCCTGAGGCATTCCCAGGCCATCCGGGAGACATAGTTCCTCCAGCGTGTCCTAGGTCTCCCCGGGGCCTCCTCCCCGGTTGGACATGCCCGGAACACCGCACCAGAGAAGCGTCCAGGAGGCATCCTAATCAGATGCCCAAGCCACCTCATCTGACTCCTCTCGATTCGAAGGAGCAATGGCTCTACTCTGAGCCCCTCCCGGATGACTGAGCTTCTCACCCTATCTTTAAGGGAAAGCCCAGACACCCTGCGGAGGAAACTAATTTCAGTCGCTTGTATTTGCAATCTCATTCTTTCGGTCACTACCCATAGCTCATGACCATAGGTGAGGGTAGGAACATAGATCGACTGGTAAATTGAGAGCTTTTCCTTACGGCTCAGCTCCTTTTTCACCACAACAGACCAATGTAGAGCCCACATCACTGTGGACGCCGCACTGATCCACCTGTCAATATCACGCTCCATTCTTCCCTCCCTTGTGAACAAGACCCCGAGATACTTGAACTCCTCCACTTGGGGCAGGATCATGCTCCCAACCCTGAGAGGGCACTCCACCCTTTTCCGGCTGAGGACCATGGTCTTGGATTTGGAGGTGCTGATTCCCATCTCAGCCGCTTCACACTCAGCTGTGAACTGATCCAGAGAGAGCTGAAGATCACGGCCTGATGAAGCAAACAGGACAACATCATCTGCAAAAAGTAGTGACCCAGTACTGAGTCCACCAAACCGGACCCCATCAACTCCCTGGCTGTGCCCAGAAATTCTGTCCATAAAAGTTACGAACAGAATCGGTGACAAAGGGCAGCCCTGGCGGAGTCCAACTCTCACTGGACAGGTTCAATTTACTGCCGGCAATGTGGACCAAGCTCTGACACTGGTTGTACAGGGTCCGAATAGTAGCCCATACTCTCGGATCACTCCCCCACAGGATCCCAGAGGGACACAGTCAAATGCCTTTTCCAAGTCCACAAAACACATGTAGACTGGTTGGCCAAACTCCCATACGTCCTCCAGGACCTTGCTAAGGGTGTAGAGCTGGTCCACTGTTCCGCGATCAGGATGAAAAAGCCACACTGTTCCTCCTGAATCCGAGGTTCGGCTGTCTGACGGACCCCCCTCTCCAGGACCCCTGAAAAGACTTTTCCAGGAAGGCTGAAGAATGTGATTCCTCTGTAGTTGGAACACACCCTCCGGTACCCCTTCTTAAAGAGGGGGACCACCACCCCGGTCTGCCAATCCAGAGGCACTGTACCCGATGTCCATACGATGTTGCAGAGACGTGTCAACCAAGACAGTCCTACAACATCCAGAGCCTTGAGGAACTCCGGGCGTATCTCATCCACCCACAAGACCCTGCCACCAAGGACTTTTTTGACCACCTCTGTGACCTCGGCCCCAGAGATGGGGGAGCCCACCTCCGAGTCCCCCAGGCTCTGCTTCCTCATTGGAAGGCATGTTTGTGGGATTGAGGAGGTCTTTGAAATACTCCCATCACTGACCCACAACGTCCAGAATTGAGGTCAGCAGCGCACCATCCCCACCATATACAGTGTTGACACTGCACTGCTTCCCCCTCCTGAGACGCCGGATGGTGGACCAGAGTCTCCTTGAAGCTGTCCGAAAGTCGTTCTCCATGGCCTCCCCATACTCCTCCCACACCCGAGTTTTTGTCTCAGTAACCACCAAAGCTGTATTCCGTTTGGCCTGCCGGTACCTATTAGCTGCTTCCAGAGTCCCACAGGACAAAAGAGTTCTGTAGGACTACTCCTTCAGCTTGCTGGCATTGCTCATCGCCGGTGTCCAACGGGTTCAGGATTGCCGCCACAACAGGCACCGACCACATTACGGCCACAGCTCCAGTCAGCCGCCTCAACAATAGAGGCACGGAACATGGCCCATTCGGACTCAATGTCCCCCACCTCCCTCGGGACGTGGTCGAAATTCTGCCGGAGATGGGAGTTGAAGCTACTTCTGACAGGGAACTCTGCCAGACGTTCCCAGCAGACCCTTGCAACACGTTTGAGCCTACCAGGCCTGACCGGCATCCTCCCCCACCATTGAAGCCTACTCGCCACCAGGTGGTGATCAGTTGACAGTTCCGCCCCTTGCTTCATCCGAGTGTCCAAGACATGTGGCCACAAGTCCGACAACATGACCACAAAGTCGATCATCGAACTGAGGCCTAGGGTTACCTGGTGCCAATTGCACACACCCCTATACTTGAAATGGTTTTCATTATGGACAATCCGTGACGAGCACAGAAGTCCAATGACAAAACACCTCTTGGGTTCAGATTGGGGGGGCCATTCCTCCCAATCACGCCCTTCCGGGTCTCACTGTCATTGCCCACAGGAGCATTGAAGTCTCCCAGCAGTACGATGGAGTCCCCAGAAGGTATGCCCTCTAGCACCTCCTCCAGGGACTCCAAAAAGGGTGGGTACTCCAAACTTCTGTTTGGCGCATACGCACAAACAACAGTTAGAACCTGTCCCCCCAGCCAAAGGCGGAGGGAGGCTACCCTCTCGTCCACCGGGGTAAACCCAAATGAAAAGGTCAGGGGGCAATAAGTATGCCCACACCCGCTCGGCGCCTCTCACTGGTGGCAGCTCTAGAGTGTTAGAGAGTCCAGCCCCTCTCGAGGAGATTGGTTCCAGAGTCCAAGCTGTGCGTCGAGGTGAGCAAGACTATATCTAGCCGGAACCTCTCAACCTCGCGCACTAGCTCAGGCTCCTTCCCCTTCAGAGAGGTGACATTCCACATTCCAAGAGCCAGCTTCTTTAGCCGAGGATCGGACCACCAAGGTCCCCACCTTCAGCCACCACCCAACTCACACTGCACCTGACCTCCTTGGCCCCTCCCATAGGTGGTGAACCCATGGGAAGGGGGACCCACGTTGCCTCTTCGGGCTGTGCCTGGCCAAGCCCCATGGGCTTAAAAGATAAATACTTTGCAACTGCACACCTCATTAAAAAAATGTCCACTCTTCTTACAGGGTTAAATCTATATTTATTTAAGTGAAAAATGGGTTCTTTAAACAATTAATCTAGACTTTTTAAAAGTGTAAAAGTTCATTTAATACATTTTAGTAACATATGTAATATTTAAACATAACTAAATTGTTGATAAGAAATTATCTTGTTACTAAGCATGTGGCTAGAGGAACAGTGATATTAACTGACCATGCTGACCTTTTGTCAACACAATTCTTCTTTGTCAAAGCATTATATGGTCTATGATCCTCATGATTTTCTATGAGATTCTTTAAACAATGCTATCATAACCTTTCTGTAGTTGATTATAAATTGATAAATGCTACCCTTCTTCTTGTTGCTACTTATATGCACCCTAACTCTTTGCAACTCTTGAATTGTATTATGACTGTGATATTTTTGTTTCTTTTTTAGGACAGCAACGATCTCGCATGTTAGCCACTCTGTTTAAGGATGAGCGTTGCCAGCAGCTGGCGGCTTATGGAATCTTGGAGAAAATGTATCTTGATAGAATTATCAGGGGTAATCAGTTACAGGAATTTGCTGCCATGCTAATGCCACATCAAAAAGCAACCACAGCAGATGGTGAGTTTTACCTCCACCCCTGCCCCAGGACCAGAGCAAAAGCTAGTCTATAATAAACATTACAGAATCAATTCAATAAGTAGCCATCTATGTAAATGAAGAATAGTGTAAAAGGGAAAATGTTACAATTAAAACAAAAATTTTAAACCCAGATTTTGAAATATTCAGTGTAGGAATTCATCCCTGTTATCTCCCCAGGGAGATGAGTTACACCATTCTGAATAGTGTTTATATTCCTACCTCTGCAAATTGGGACACAGCAACAGAATGATTCACTCTGTTACCAACACTCTATTAATGAGTTATTCTGATTCTGCAGTTCTAATGTGTGGTGACTTTAGAAAGAACATAGACTAACTTCCCTTACTATGTGTTGTGTTCCACTCATGAACACAATAAGGTTGACTGGCTTTATTTAAGTATTAGGGATGCATTAAAATGTAATTTTTTCACCACTGGGCAGATCTAAAAATAATCTGATCCTTCTTATTCCCACCTACAAGCCTGTATTGTTGCCATAATAGTGAGGAAGTGGAGACTGGAGGCAGAAATGGCCCTGAATGACTGTTTCCAAAGGGCAGACTAGTGAAATGATGTTAAAATCATATGGGGATAATGTTGGGGTACTTGGTCACTACATCACAGATTATGTTAAAGGTTAAGTTCTGTATTTTTCAAGTCAACGTTATTTCAACTAAATCATGGTATATATTAATTTGCCATATATTAAAAAGTGAAGCGTTTTTGTATACAAGTTTTAAAAAAAATACAAAGCCTTTTCAATAGAGACCATGGGACATGGGTCCAAATGTGAAAACAAAAGGCTTAAAATTGTCAGTATGTATTGAAATCATTTGGTATGAGTATACGTCTGCTGACAAAGTATTGTAACTGTTTATAATTCAAAATGTGTGCCAATGGCACATCCACACTCAAATATATATATTTTTTCTTATGCAATGTATTCTCAGGTAATATATTTTTTTTAATGCAGTGCTGACACACATACTGCATCACATATAGACACAGTGGTTTAACAAAAAATGCCTGCTCATATAATATGATTATTCTTTCTCCTAAATGGTGCCTCATATAAGTTCAAATTGCACATTTTTAGACCTTCAGCGCAATCTCAAGATACGTGTCAACTTCAAACACAGAAAAACAACTATTTATTGTCACATTTTCATATACAGTAAGTCACTGGCTTACGTACGAGATAGGGACTGTAGATTTGTACTTAAGTTGAATTTGTATGCAAGTCAGAACAGGTACATTATTTTAATAAATGCTATTGTTGACCGACTGTAGCCAAGTGCTCTGCCAGTGAATGATGGAGTTTCACCTGTCTCTGACCTTTTTATTATTTCTGCTTTATTTTCAATGGAGATGGTTTTTCTCTTCTTTACTGTATCACCAGCACTTGCATAAGATTTGTGTTTCAGAGACATTCTTGAAGGGTGAAGACAAAAGGTTAAGATAAGCTCTTCTGCACAGCACTATACACGCTCTCACAGCATGAAGGCACCCGTCCACATGTCTGATTTACTGACAAGAGACAACTTCCTGCCATGTACCTAACAGTACAAGCAGGCTTTGTATTGAGAATGACTGCGGGCGGCGAGGGGTTCATCACTCACCCACCACACAGTCACCTCCACCAAAGTGTGCTGCCTGCAGCGTCCGCCAACCAAGAATGAACACGGTGCTGCCAAAATGCTTGTAGTGAATCGCTCAACCCCAATTTAACAGGCGTCCATCTGAGGGCACACTACAATGCTACCACCGCCGCCCCATTCACCCTCAATGGCCTCCGTTCAGCCACAACCGGATCACCACTTACAGTATTACCAGCCGTGTATGCTGGGCGAGCAGTGAAACGCCCCCCTCCGCTCCATCCAGCCTGCGTCCAGTCAGGAGCAGCAGCTGCTGCGGCGTAGTGGGCGGGCAGCGAACCATTGTCCTGCACATGAGCGATAGCTGTGGCCCTGGTGACTATGGACCACGGGTCACCGCTTGCTGCCGGGAGCCACCCGAGGGACACTACACTGCGCGAGCAGCGAAATCACCCTCCTCCAGCCACCGCTTGCAGCACCCACAGGCCGAAGATGATGGAGCGGCAGTTACTGAGGCGCATGCGTCGCAGCTGCATCCTCGTTCGTATGTCATAGATCGGATGGATGTCTGTAATCTGGGGACTACCTGTATATGTGAGTGTGCAGCCTTCCATGGGAAAACCGGTGGCAACTGTGTACTAATTATTCCAAACTCTGTGAAAAATGTTGTATTGCCAATGATTTAAATAACCCTAACCAGCTAACATCATGGACTGCAGAAAACACATGTTGTATGCTTGTGGAAGTAACTTGTTTTCACCTATTCCATTGTGTTGTTCAGTTTTACATATCCTACTGAGTAAGATTCATACCGAGCGGCAGCGTGGTACATGTTGTTAAAGCATACATGTTAGAATTTCGTTGTACTTTTTACACATAACAGTAAATCTGAATGGAAGTGCCTAAGCTGCATTGCATTTTTATCAAAGCCTTAAATTAAAAAAAAAAAAAAAAAAAAACCCTCAAGGCCCACGTGCATGTTGACACTATGTTAAGAGTACCACACTTGCCATTATGCACTTTCAATTGCATGTAGTGTCAGTGCCTGATCAAGGAAAAAAAAAATAGTGATAAAATTACAACTGAAGCATCACAAATCAGTTTTTGATTTTTATAGCTGTTGCTGAAGACCTGGCAGTAAAGTAACAACTGAGGGCAGTGTTTTAAAGTGAGTACAATTAGTAACTTTTACGGTTTCTTGTTGGTATTCATTTATTGAACCCCATAATATAATAATCTAGTTCTGGGCTGTGATTCATAGCAATTTTAAATCAAAATTGAATTATTTTTTATCGCATGTAATGAAAGACTAAGTGTTGTTAAGTATGGCATATTTTTAGTTATTTATTATCAAGGTGTCAGCAGAACAGAGATGGAAAATCACATCTGGGCTACAACATTCATTAATTTCATTTGTAACAACAGCAAGAAAGGAGTTTTCAAAGTGAAAATGAGAAACAAAAGAAAACCATTCTCCGGGGATACATGGTTGGCGCAGTATAAAGAAGTGATGGAATGTGCACAGCTGACCTCTTTTTAAATTGGCTAAATTTCATAAAAATATATATGCTAAAATGGACTCATGCCTCATCTTCATTTTAAAGGTCAATGATGAGCTCACTGTTTTTATAAATTCATTAAAAAAATAATCCACATTCGAACACAATTTCATGTGGCAAATTAATATGTATACCATGATGGTGAAGAAGTAATTTTGACTTAAAGGATAAGTTCAATATTTTTCAACTTCAGTTTTGACACTTATATTCTCAAACAGTTTGCAGCTTTCCAAAGAAGCCTCCAGATTACTAAGGGTTTAAAAAGTCTCCTGAATAATAAGAAAAGAGCTTTCCAATATGGCGAAAAAAGGCTCTGAAGGATGTGCAGATAGTGCTTAAGATAAAACTGAGTGAAGGAAAGAAAGCCTACTGAGCTAAAACAAAACAAACTCACGCTGAATAACATGAGAGATGTTTGGAATGTATTAGACTCAAGCAATACAGGGTTCAGGTGCTGGAATGGAATGTGGATAAAGCTAATGTACTGAACCATTTTTAAAATGAAGTTTCCCTCCCATCTCCACCTTGTTTCAATGGCCAGTTCCCCCACTCCATTGACAGTTCTTCGTACGTATATTATATTTATTTTATTGTATATTTATTATTATTTTAGTTTACCTTGAGCTTCTGTTAAACTAAAGTTCACCTTTGGACAAATAAAGATCTGTCTGTCTGTTTATTATGTAGTGCATTGCTCTTCTGTACATCCATCCATTTTTTTTTTCCTGAAAATTCTTTCATGCACTCCAGGCTGAGCTAATATCTTTCACATTATGTGAATTACGACAGTTTTTATTTAAGCTTTTGACTGTTGTTGCTAAGATTATTTGAAAGATGAATTAAGAGTATATTTTCTGTATAGCAATGCAGTTTCATGGATTTATTTTCAATGTGGTTAAAACTAGCCTCTTGGGGTCCTTCAAAAATTACTAAGTTAATATTGTACTCTTATATGTTTTTATTTCTTCTGAAAAACCTGCATTTGGGAACATTTTTCCACTGTGGTATATTTTAGGTGCATGTTAGAAACTTTCAGATGACATTTTCGTATATTCCTTTTTCTAATTTAATATTGTAGTATTAGGGTATTGCACAGCACTATCCATTGTGGATGCAAGGAGAAGTCAGGCAAAATGACACCTTTTACTGGCTATCTGAACAGATTACAATATGCAAGTTTTAGAGCCAGACAAGGCCCCATCTTTAAATTACTTCAGTTCTAAATTCATAACCACACAGCAATATAACATAACTCTTGCTTCCAACATGTTTTCTCCACATACAAAAGGAACACACCCCTTAAAATACAGATATTGCTAAGAGCAATTAGTGCTGAAAATGATAGATATGTCACGTTTACATATAATGCTTACATATAATATGACAATAAGGTAAATAAATTGTACAAGTGCTTTTATATTATGAAAATTGTTTATCAGCTCCTGCGCTGTCACAGACATACTTGGCTCCTTGAGTTAAACTGAATTTAAAAGAAGTGGTTAGAATTTTTTTCAGTTTGTGATGCACTTTTAACACCTGTTTTTTAGTGTAGGTTGAATTCATTTAACACTTAAAATGTATTAACAGGGTCAAGCATCCTGGACCGTGCGGTGATTGAACACAATTTGCTTTCTGCTAGCAAGCTTTACAACAACATTACTTTTGAAGAGCTTGGGGCCCTACTAGAGATTCCACCAGCAAAGGTAAAATGAGGCTCCTTACTTTAACTGCTTTAGTGTTCGTCTTAAAATGAATTGGAAGATCATATTAACGTTATCTTTTAATCTTCTAAGTTAGTATTGTGCAATTTTGTCAATATCCTCTATGTTTCATCCTTTCTTATATTCAGTTTTATATGTGTTTCTCTGGAAACACCTTGCTGAAATGAAACTACATTGCTGTTAGTTATGTGAAAAAAACTGCTTACTTGTGTAAACTTTTGCCTAGAAGCCTCATAGGATTCCTAATATAATAACCTTTATGCAGGTGGTTCCTTTATAAATGGTAAGAGTTTTTAAACTATCAAAAAATAGTCATCTTGCTCTTTTCTGTTCAAAATTTGACAGTTTTTGAGAGGAAAGTGAAAGCAGTCTAATAGGTTTAAATTGACACTGCATAGAGTTGGTTTTCTGTTCGTAAGCTTGATGTGTTGTAAATATAGTAAATTAATGTACTGCTCCAATAAAAAACATCATACTAAGAATATTTGTATTGTAAAAGGGAAAGGTTAGTATAATGTCATACAAAAACTTAGCAAACCCAGCTGCACTATAAATGAGGAAAACCTAATGCATTGAGAGGAGGCCAGTTTGGTTGCATGAGAGATATAGAATAGGTAAGGGATGTGAAAGAGATAGTGCAGTCATTTGAAAAAGTTTGGGAACCCCTCTTAATTCTTTGGATTTTTGTTTATCATTGGCTGAACTTTCAAAGTAGCAACTTCCTCTTAATTTATGACATGGCTTATGGAAACAGTAGTATTACAGCAGTGACATTAAGTTTATTGGATTAACAGAAAGTATGCAATATGCATCATAACAAAATTAGACAGGTGCATAAATTTGGGCACCCCAACAGAGATATTACATCAATACGTAGTTGAGCCTCCCTTTGCAAATATAACAGCCTCTAGACGCCTCCTATAGTCTTTGATGAGTGTCTGGATTCTGGATGGAGGTATTTTTGACCATTCTTCCATACAAAATCTCTCCAGTTCAGTAAAATTTTGATGGCTGTCAAGCATGGACAGCCTGCTTCAAATCATCCCATAGATTTTTGATGATATTCAAGTCAGGGGACTGTGATGGCCATTCCAGAACATTGTAATTCTCCCTCTGGATGAATGCCTTTGTAGATTTCGAACTGTGTTTTGGGTCATTGTCTTGATGGAATGTCCAACCCCTGTGTAACTTCAACTTTGTGACTGATACTTGAACATTATCCTGAAGAATTTGTTGATATTGGGTTGAATTCATCCGACCCTCGACTTTAACAAGGACCCCAGACCCTGAACTAGCCACATAGGCCCACAGCATGATGGAACCTCCACCAAATTTGACAGATTTACCATCTGCAGCAAGATGTTCTTGCTGGTCTTTGGAGGTGATCAGTGGGTTGTCTGTAACCATTCTCACAATCCTGCACATATGCCGCTCCTGTATTTTTCTTGGCCTTGAGCAGTTGTATGCATTCAAATCAGCAAAATTACAAGAGTACCCAAATTTTTGCACAGCCAGCTTTTCACATTTGATTTAATTTCATACAACTAAATACTGCTTCACTAAAAATCTGTGTTCGGAAAACACCCCAGTACTCAGATGTGAATGAAAGACATACCACTGTTACCTTTTTTTTGTTGAAAGTAGAGTAAATTATTATGTAGGCTGAGGGGGGTTCCCAACCTTTTTCATATGACTGTATATAGATTGAGAATTGTAGTATTGGGGTTGTGATGGGATAATCATAAGAAGAGGTAGAAGTGATAAAAGTAAGGAGGATAGAAAAGGAAAAGGTTTGAAGCATGCTTAGTGGGAATGCTAAAAACAAGTTTTTCTGGCCTGGAAATCGCAATAGCAGTGCTGGAGGTGGTATACTTGTGTCTACAAAATGGACAGTCAAATTAGTGAAGATGAAGATGGTGAGTGGGTGTATTGTTGTTAAGAGGATTGCTGTTCAAGGACTGAAGGATAAAGTGTCAGCATATGCCCCATTGGTTGGCAAAAGCAATGAAGGGAAAGACAAGTTTTGGGGAAAGTGTGATGGAGTTGATATCTGGAGTACCTCCGGAAAAGATGATTGTAGAGGATGGCTAATTGAAGGGGCGTATTGGGGCCATTCCTGATGATTATGAGAAATTCCATGGGGCCTACAGCTTCAGGACCAAGAATACTGAGTTGTCATTGAGTTCTTCTGGAGATTGTTAATGGAATGGAAATGGTTGTGTGCAACCAAGTGTTTTAAGAATGAGGTAAACCTATGAATCTGGTGGTATATTGAGTACAATGAAGTGTTTGTTGGTGAGGAGCATTGATTGGGATATGGCTAAGATGTGAAAGTAGGCACTGGAGAAGGTTGTGCATCACATCATCCCTTAGAGAGGCATGAAGAAATGTGTAAGGGAAAGTGTGTCCTGAGTCTGAAGGTCTGGAAGATAAAAGAGAGTGTGAGGAATAAATGTGATAACATGTTTTTTATCAAGAGTGAATGAGGTTTCAGAATCACAAAGTGTAAAACAGAAGGTGGGAAGTAAAGGAGAATGTCAGGTTGAACACAGTCTACAGCCGGACAAAGGAATCTTGGAGACACAGCATGATAGTGGAATGGTGTGGCAAAGACATTAATTGATTAAAAAAAGAGATGGTATAAGGAGTGGAATAAACAAGTGCTGAAGGTGACAGAATGATCTAAAGGAAGCAAAGCTAGAAAAGCGTTTAAGAGTGTGCATCAGTCTGAGATGGGAGTTTGCAAATGAGTTACAGAATAGGGAATGAAAGGATTGCAAAGGAGATGATAGAGGAGAGAAATAATGTAGTGCGAGTGAAATGCTTGAAAAATGCTAAACGGAACATTGTGATTTGTAGTAGTCAGATTAATGATACCAGGAAAAAGAACATGGAGAAATTGCTGAATGAAGAGAATGAATAGGATAATGATGTTAGTTTAGAAATGCTGAAGGCAGTGAAAGGTTCTTGACATGAATAGTTGACCTCAAGGCAAATGCAAAAAAGACCAAAGAAATTGTTGGAGGCAAACAAGATTAGATAAGTGTATAGCCATATGCAGCATATACAATAGTGGTGTCTGGAGAAACTGTCTAGCGCACTGGCTGTCAGAAGTGGAAGCATAAAAGATGTGGCATTGTGAAGGGCAATCTACAGACAGCAAGTGCAACTTTTCTTAATGGGAAGTGTATAGAATATTAATGTAGTTAAAAGTAAAATTAGATATCCATAATAAAGTTGTTTTGGCAAAAATCGAAAAATTGTGCTATTTAGTTGATATCTTGAGCATGAATGAATGTCCAGGCTCATATACCAAGGGGGTGAGGTGCATGGATTCTAATGGAGGCTCTCTGACATTTAAAGGGAAAGCTTTATAAAAGTTAGCTGAATAGTACTGTGCTCTTTAAGAGTCAGACATGGCCAAAGGAGAAATGTGAAGCAATGCTGGAAAAACAGAGAATAGTTGTACCCATGTGTGTGTTGTCCCGTGATGTAAGGAAGTTGAATATTGAGTAAAGAAGAAGACTTGGTATGGAGTTTATAAAGCACTGAATATGGAGTCTAAGTAAATTATTTATTTTTGGACAGGCAGAAAAGATAGCCTCACAGATGATAACTGAAGGTCGAATGAATGGCTTTATTGATCAGATTGATGGAATTGTTCACTTTGAAAGTAAGTATACTGGTAGTTGTGTATATAGAGGTTACTGAAATTTTCTTTTTGTGAGCACACAATATTGAATGCGACTTTAAATGTAATAGTTATTTATGCTGATTATTGACTTAACCTTTAAAATGGTAAATATTCACTGATTAAACTGCTGAGTTAATTTGACTTTCTCAGAAAAATGCTAGAATTTCACCTGCTAAATATTAAAAAAAAAAAAAAAGGAGATGGTTAAAATTTAGTATTTAGGTTTACTTATTTCGTTTATATTTGTAGGTGTATTCATTTCATTTATATTGTTAGGTGTATTCACTTTAAATGAAAATTAATTATATTTAAATACAATTTAGTTCTCGGTTGGTTTTGATCAGTTAATGGTCTATCTATCTCACCTTTTTTTTTTTTTGCTAATCTAGTCATCAATTCTCTCTGCCTTTCCTCCAACACAGCTCGCAAGCCTTTGCCTACATGGGATAAACAAATCCAATCACTTTGTTTTCAAGTCAATAATCTGCTCGAAAAGATCAGTCAGGCAGCACCAGAGTGGACAGCACAAGCAATGGAGGCACAGATGACTCAGTAGTTAAGTACTAGCTGTTTGAACAATCTTTTTTCCCTCTTGCAGCTTGCATAAGCATATTTTTCAGGATTTTTTAAGCATCACAGTAATATTGTTTCTCATGGGATGTAATTTCTTCATTTGCAAGAGGACACTTCTTCCTTTGTTGTTTTACATGTCACAAGTCTGGTAAACACCCTTATATGAAGACGGGAGCGTACACCCAGTGTCATAAAAAAAGACAGAAGGCTTATTGGTATTGAAAGCCTTAACAAAAAGAATACCATCACTCTGGAGGTTAAGAAAACATAAAAGGATTACCTCAGTGAAGTATGCATGTTGAAGGTTTGGGACTTTTTAAGCAGTGGTTCACACTGCATCAGGTTTGGAATTATCTGTTCATGAATACCTCTTCTGTATGTTTTCCAGATCTGAATTGCATTCCTGGAAAAATTGCTAATATTTTACATCCATTTTTTGTCTTTTGACAAATTTAACAGTACATTGAATGCAAAATAAAAATATAGGAAATAGGAGGACTAAAAAAACCTGCAGTAAGAACATATTTGTATTAAAATTGCATTTTAATGTTTCCTTGAA
This sequence comes from Polypterus senegalus, assembly GCF_016835505.1. NCBI lineage: Eukaryota > Metazoa > Chordata > Cladistia > Polypteriformes > Polypteridae > Polypterus > Polypterus senegalus. The sequence continues at coordinate 69,173,028 of NC_053160.1, read as the reverse complement.
CATGACAGCAGACACGTCACATCTGTTCAGTTATTTTTATTTTTAAAATAGTTTGCTGCTTATTATTATTTCACCCATTGTCAATCTGTAATTGTCTATTGGATAGCAGGTCTTACAGATGCCTTGTTAAGTTACCATCAATAAAGGCTTAATGAAATAAGCTTTTCTCCTTAATATTATTGCTTTGCTTATGATTAAAATGGAATTTTATTTATTTATTTATTTATTTCACTGCCCCAAATCTGAATTCTAGAAATAGAGGTGTTCTTATGGTGAGCATATGTGTAGGTGTCTGGCAGTGGTAGAGTATAATTTCTGCAGTTTGCACTCACAGAATAAAGAATAAAAGTTAAAATAACAATACTTGTCATCATTTCTCAAAGCCATGCAGTGCAACATTGGCATAGTAAAACATTCCTGTTGGTTTATTACAGAAGTTATGGTCATTTATAAAGCGCATTACATCCAATAACATCTTCAAAATCTCTTTAACAGTGAAATCAATGTAGAGGGAAAAGATCTAAGAAACACAATTTTTGTCTTATTACATATATTTATTAATGGATGAGCTCACTTTATGTGGGGCCATTATAACACATACAGTATAGTATTCAAGGTGATTTTTTTTTCCTACAAAAACTACTTTTTTGATCAATTATTAAAACAATGTAGTTTATTAAGCCTAAATAAATATGACCCTCGCTCCACTTTGGAACCTCGTTCAAAATGAAATCCCATGTTGCATTTCTTAAGCAGTCATTTCTTTCTGTAGATGTTCAACAGTCTTTTTAAAAAATGTCTGCACATTTTTCTCAAATCTAGGTTGTTCAAAATTAACTATGTGTTAGTATAATTTACATTTTGAAACACCCAAGATACTGATATATCAGTGATTACCTACCATTGTGGGCATGTTATCGGGCAGTAACAAACGTACCTGATTGTGCATATAGCAATCTGCTTCTTGGTTTCTGTCCAGTAAAAATGCGTAGCTTATGTCCTGGGAGTATGCAGGAACATATCTGAGAAGATGTGATAATCTTGCCCTAACTAATAACTTTTTTGCCTTTGTTAGTAGTGTTGATGTGGATAATTTGAAATTATTAAAAATCTATTAAAGTTTGCTGTTTTATCTTAACCCCTGCTAATTATAATACTGAGCCCAGTCAAAAATAAATTTGAATTTTCAAGATACTATACAAAGATTTCAGACTATAAAATTACTTTTAAAGCAAAATTTAAATATAATTATTGTGTTAATTATATGTGATAATGAATTTTCCACATTACATTATCAGTAAAATACAAATAACATGCTTGGCCCAAATAAAAAGTCCTGGCATGATAGAATTTTACAGTTACAAGATGTGTGCAAATAACTACTACACTTCATTGTTTTTAGATTATTAATTTGTCACTCAAACCAACATTGAATTCTGTGTTTTAGGAGAAGCAAAATATTAAACAGTATGACAAATCTTTATAAAGACAGCTTTGTTGAGGAGTGAGACGTACATATAGCACGTTGATCTGTCCTCCCAGTTCCCTGTGGTAACTGTCCGGACTGCAGAAGCCCTCAGAAGCAGCTCATAACCGATCATTTAAGCAGAGTGCTTCCTGCTCACAACACCTAAAGGCCATTACACAAACTGGGCGTTTATGCGTTAGCCAGGAGTTTCCAGATTGTTTTCTGTGCTTTTAGAATATAGCTTATTTTTAACATTTTGCTTAATGCGTTTGATATTAGATTGAAAATCATGGTTTAACCTGATTCCAGTTAATCCTCTTTGGTCTGAATTTCTACTTTTGGCCTAAATGTCAGTGTTTTTTGCTTTTAAACCTTAACTATCTATGCTGATGATATAGAGCTGGAGTTTTCGAGTTCAGTTCTGGGAGAGCACTGTGGACGCTGGTTTTCATTTCAACCAGTTTCACAAATGAATGATTCACTCACGTCTAATTTATGTAATTATTTAACTGGTCGTTTAGAAAAGTGTTCTAGTATAATAGTAATTTTTAGAAGAAATTCAGCAATGTGCGTTGATTGCCTTAGCAATAAAAAGCTTTCTTTTACCATATCATTTTTAATTCACCCTTTTTTGTGGTGTCTGCTCCCATAATTGTATCAAGATACTGACCAGTGTAAAGACAGGTGCAAATGAGACTGAATGCTAAAGGGGAGAAGCTACTTCAGTGTCATGTTCATGGGTGTGTTAATTAGTAAGGAAATGCTTAAAGCAAATTTAAGTTCAATCATATATATCTTTAACTTAAGGTATATATCCCAATCAACATCTGCTGCTTTTAATTGGACTTCTGTCTTCATTAAGAAGTTGTGTGGCCTGCAAAAGGCTTTCCTGTCACCCAAACCTCATACAGACAAACGCAGGACACAAGTTCAGCACTTACTTTTCTCTTCTTTTTCCTTGTGGGAAATGTCTTCCACCTTTTCCTACCTGACAGCACATTTCAAGCACTAGAACATAGCACTAAGCACTTTCTTTTCTTCTTTCTTTCTATTCCTCTTTTTCTCTCTCTTCACCTCCACTCCTCCTCCTCCAGCAAGCTTTGTCCACCTCTTCTCCCGGATTAGTGACAGCTGGCTCCTTCTATAGGGCATCCTGAAGTGCTCCAGGTGTCCAGTGACACAGGGCTCAGCTGTTTCTGCAGAGCCCACAGAACCCAGTAGAGCTGCTCCAAACTCCAACTCCCCAGGAGCCCTGATGGAGTCAGAGGCACAGCTGCAACCCAGGGGGTGGGGGGGGTCGGATGGGGGGGCTTCCCTGTAGCGTTCCGGGGGAGGTTATGTCCTGAATATGCTCTCTCCCCCCGGTCCTTCCATCCACTATATAGACATCCCAGCCGGGCAAGGGCCCCCGTGGTACACCACACCTGTTATTTCCCAGTTTCTGCATTTCCATGTAGAAATTGTGAAATGGGTTTACTAAATTTATACTGGAGAGAAGAATTTGTCACACTGAGGTAAATAACTTTTTTTTTTTTCTTTTTTTAAGATTTGCTTTTTTTTGTAATATTCTGATTATTTAAGCCTTAATTCAGCAGCCATGGTGTGAATGTACAGTGTTTATGCTTGCAAGCAGTTCAAGATGTCTTCTTATAATCTTCTGTAATCTGACCCAGTTCAGTTTTGGACAAGTTTTGCATGCAAGTTATACAGGGTGAGGCAGAAAGGACGGACGTCTTTGAAATGGCTATAACTCACCACTGGGTGGAGTGACAGATGTGTGGTAGGTGGTGTTAAGTTCGCGAAATCTTAGCATTTTTTTATTTTCTTTTTAGTTGAAGCCATGGACGATAGAACACCACGTTTTTGCGTACGACTGTTTTGTCAAGAACAACCAATCTATTACCGCAGTTCAGCATGAGTTTCATTATATCCACAGAAATAAAGCTATTCCCGCTCGTAACACTATCCTACGTTGGGGATACACGAACAGCACGTACCCCTGAAAATGTGGAAAGCGTACGACTAGCCCTGCTGCGCAGTCCAAGTCGATCTGCTTGGAAGCATTCTTCTGAACTTGGCCTCAGTAATCGTTCGGTAAGGCGTATTTTGCATTAAGACCTGCATTTCCATCCCTACAAATTGTCAAATGCTATTTCAATATGAACTCAAATCTTTCAGTAAATTTCTTTGTAAGAAAAAATTAACAATTTTGTGATTTTGTAAAAAAAAGTCCATCCTTTTTGCCTCACCCTGTATTTTAATATTGTTTCACAGACTATATTTTAAAATGAAAATAGTGTATGACTTAAATAGTAACCAGTGCTTCGGTTTAGACACATGGCAGTCTTAGCCATTAGTGTCTGTATTTCAACTGTAATGTATAAAAGAGAGTTTGTTTCTGAAATTTCTTTAGAACATTAGAACCCTCTAGACGAGAACAGGCCATTCAGCCCAACAAAGCTCGCCAGTCCTATCTACTTATTTCTTCCAAAAAAATATCAAGCATTTTTTTGAGTTTATTTCAGAGCAGTTAACATACAGTGGTGTGAAAAACTATTTGCCCCCTTCCTGATTTCTTATTCTTTTGCATGTTTGTCACACAAAATGTTTCTGATCATCAAACACATTTAACCATTAGTTAAATATAACACAAGTAAACACAAAATGCAGTATTTAAATGATGGTTTTATTATTTAGGGAGAAAAAAAATCCAAACCTACATGGCCCTGTGTGAAAAAGTAATTGCCCCTGAACCTAATAACTGGTTGGGCCACCCTTAGCAGCAATAACTGCAATCAAGCGTTTGCGATAACTTGCAATGAGTCTTTTACAGCACTCTGGAGGAATTTTGGCCCACTCATCTTTGCAGAATTGTTGTAATTCAGCTTTATTTGAGGGTTTTCTAGCATGAACTGCCTTTTTAAGGTCATGCCATAGCATCTCAATTGGATTCAGGTCAGGACTTTGACTAGACCACTCCAAAGTCTTCATTTTGTTTTTCTTCAGCCATTCAGAGGTGGATTTGCTGGTGTGTTTTGGGTCATTGTCCTGTTGCAGCACCCAAGATCGCTTCAGCTTGAGTTGATGAACAGATGGCGGACATTCTCCTTCAGGATTTTTTGGTAGACAGTAGAATTCATGGTTCCATCTATCACAGCAAGCCTTCCAGGTCCTGAAGCAGCAAAACAACCCCAGACCATCACACTACCACCACCATATTTTACTGTTGGTATGATGTTCTTTTCTGAAATGCTGTGTTCCTTTTACGCCAGATGTAACGGGACATTTGCCTTCCAAAAAGTTCAACTTTTGTCTCATCAGTCCACAAGGTATTTTCCCAAAAGTCTTGGCAATCATTGAGATGTTTCTTAGCAAAGTTGAGACGAGCCCTAATGCTCTTTTTTGCTTAACAGTGGTTTGCATCTTAAAAATCTGCCATGCAGGCCGTTTTTGCCCAGTCTCTTTCTTATGGTGGAGTCGTGAACACTGACCTTAATTGAGGCAAGTGAGGCCTGCAGTTCTTTAGACGTTGTCCTGGGGTCTTTTGTGACCTCTCGGATGAGTCGTCTCTGGTAATTTTGGTCGGCCGGCCACTCTTGGGAAGGTTCATCACTGTTCCATGTTTTTGCCATTTGTGGATAATGGCTCTCACTGTGGTTCGCTGGAGTCCCAAAGCTTTAGAAATGGCTTTATAACCTTTACCAGACTGATAGATCTCAATTACTTCTGTTCTCATTTGTTCCTGAATTTCTTTGGATCTTGGCATGATGTCTAGCTTTTGAGGTGCTTTTGGTCTACTTCTATGTGTCAGGCAGCTCCTATTTAAGTGATTTCTTGATTGAATCAAATGTGTGACAGTAATCAGGCCTGGGGGTGGCTACGGAAATTGAACTCAGGTGTGATACACCACAGTTAGGTTATTTTTTAACAGGGGGGCAATTACTTTTTCACACAGGGCCATGTAGGTTTGGATTTTTTCTCCTAAATAATAAAACCATCATTTAAAACTGCATTTTGTGTTTACTTGTGTTATATTTGACTAATGGTTAAATGTGTTTGATGATCAGAAACATTTTGTGTGACAAACATGCAAAAGAATAAGAAATCAGGAAGGGGGCAAATAGTTTTTCACACCACTGTATTTAACCATCTTGTAGAAACTGTGTTTCTAATTTGTGTTTATGTTGGACTGGCGTTTTAACACATTGTATTTCAGTTTCAGAATGGTAAAGAGCTCAGTTATGTATCTTCCTCCCTATTTGCATGACTCTTTCAGATTTAACTGTTAATTCAATTTCTTGTTCCCCTTTACAGCCCAGGCACATGAAGTCAGATCAATTGATATTTATAAATTACACCAGTATGAGTGTACCCTGTGATGGACTGGTTTGTGCCCACCTCTCTTTAAACAGGATGTTGGCCCAAGTGGCTATAAGTTGTTTAGTTTACCTCATTGCTTTGCCAATTAATGCTTAGACCCTTCATTATGTCCAGGGTTGAACTATGGAGTGTCTGCTTGCAATTAGGAAGACTGCCCTTGACCTACATGCTAAAACTGACTTTGATGTGCAGTTCCGAACCGAGACACAGAGAATTAAGTTAATTCAGAAGGTCAACAGTGCAGATTAGAAAGTAACCATTCAGAAGGATGTTCTCTTCAATCTTCTGTTCATATTCATTTATTGCACTTTGAATTTGTAGCCCTGTTATTGAGATCTGGAAAACCTTTTAATGCAGTTTCATTTTTTTATGCCTTGAATAATTTTATTTAGGTTTTGAGTGTTTATATTTTAAAAGCTAAATTTTGGGGCTTTATTTTCATATATGGGTTTAAATTTTACTACTTTGCTCAAGAAAGGTATTTTTTTAATTGTTTACTGTGCCACATCTCCACTTTAACATCACTACATGAAAATAGTGTTTGCTGATTGCTAGAGCCTGACTTCCTGATACGAGCTGCGTGAACTGCTCTGTCCAAGTTACGGACTCAACCAGTTAATAAGTTCTCTTTGAGAGCCTTGTTTTGGTATTCTGATATTAACTCTTGCTATTTTGTTTGTGATTTGGTCTTCATCTTGACGTCTCGACTGTGGTTGTATTGTAGAATTTAAATGAATGACATCTTGCATTTTTCACAACAATCTATATATATAATTCACTAAGGCAAGACACCCATGGAAAGCACGCCGGAAGGGGCATGGATTCACTAAGCCGCCGACAAGTAAGACACCTATGGCGCACGCAGGAAGGAGCCACGCCTACCAACTCCACGACCATTGGATATGACGACGACTCACAGAGCCACGCCTACCAACTCGGACGCGACGACACAGAAAAAATGGCGTAATTTATATTCGTCTGTCGTAGAGGCCACGTTGACTGTTCATAGAGGCATGTTTCTCGCGGAGGTGAATCGCCATATGCAGCGTGTAAAACGGTTTGCGAGTGGTATCCCATGGAATCCTTAAAACAATCCTTTACAACTGAGGTTAAAACACAATGAAGTAAGCAGTCTTTAAAAAACGAGTTTTCGGTTACGACGCACGACCGCGTGCACCATAGCAAACTGTTTTACACGCTACATACAGCAATTCGCATCCGTGACAAACATGCGCCTTCTTAGATGCTCCTGCAGGAACACGGAAAGTCTACATGAGTTACAGGTGCATCTGGACTGTGCAAAGATGACAATGACTCAAGTGACAAGTTGGAGGTGGGCACATGAGCGATGGCGGTCCACCAGTTTTCAGTCTCGGACGATTGTGTGTTGGTTCGTTCCGTGCATGGTTACAATGTTGCTTTTCTTACTGATTTATTACATTACCGATTTTTCAAATGTTAATTTTCTCCCTGTGCTTAAAAATCATTAAAAAATCGGCCTGATTATGTGGTGTATAGTACGCCACGGGTTGGCTAGTTATGTTTAAACCATCTGGTTTAGAACAACAGATTGCAGTGCTTAGAAAAGTTTACTTTTTGTTTCTGATTTTATTTCTATACTCCAAAATATTTTTTTTTCTGAAAGAAATGTGCATTTCCTGGTTAATGGCTTTTAACAACTGAGGAATGATCTCTAGCAAATAATGCCAATAGCTACACCAGGACAGTCAGTTTGAGAAAAGAGTGAGCAGTAGGCATTGAAAGTGCAGATCTGTTGGGCCATTTAGTGCTTTTGCTACAGGCGTGACATTTGTGGAGTCCGCAATGACTGCAATAAGCACAAAACTGGGACCAATTCTGCAGAACAGGCCAATCAATCTCACAATATTTGAAAACAGAGTGGATGTCATCCTAACATCATTATGCGGCAAGAAATACGAATGTGGAGACTGCCTATGTGAACGTTAGAAGACCATGCAAACTCACAAATTAAGAGGCCAAGTCCACTATTGGATTAAATGAAGTGTTAGAATTGCTGGCTCTGGTAACAGCATTCTGTGTTTGCATCCACCTGTGCCATTTCAAGGAGAACAACTAGAAAAAGGGTGGGTGCATCGCCCTAAGCAATTTGTTTCACTGGTAACAGACGACCACATCCCAATTTAAGTTAGAGCCCCAGCACTGTACTATGTTTGTTCAGATACAAGCAAAAAATCCTATGTAACCTTAAACACTATCTGTGTGTGGAGTAGGCAGTAAAAAGCTTAATAAATATCTGAAATGGGCTTCTGGTGCAGATGCCATCACTGCATGATCACTGATGTACTGTATACCTTTTACAGGTCAGGCAGAATGAAAAGAACCAATTAGCTCAATCCAGCAAGAAATGTTAGCCAACTAGGACTGATCCAGGCTCCTTCAAGCATTGCATACGCCTTTGTGTGAGTGTGAGGATTGTCTCTGTGTAATTTAGGTTGCCTTATCCTAGAAAAGTAGGGCAGCAGAGTGATAGGACAGTGAGGTCACGGCATAGTGGTACAGTAGGAAAATGACATGTAGGTTATTGCGTAATAGAGGGACCAACTGTAATTTTAATGTCATGTTACTATCCTTGAATTTTATAAATTAGCTTAACCCTGGCAAGATTCACAATGTAGGTTAATTCTCTGTTGAAGATTGTTTTCGTCTTGTATTTTGTACTGCTTTGCTGGTTCAAATATGGGAAAGAATATTTGATTACAGCTTTGCCTAGCAAACGGATTGCTAAAACTCAGCCCTCAGGTATGCATTTCCCATAAGCTCCATAATAAGAATTGTGCTAACTTGATTTTAATATTACTCATTAATTAATGACATTTTCGTAAACCCTTCTTAGCTAAAGTACCATGTAAACTTTCTTTCTTATTTGTAAATTAATGTGTAAACTGTCATAGTTATTATTCACAAAGACCTTTATTTATTTATTTGGGATCTTGTCTGTAGTTCTGCCCACGAAAACTAGAGGTCGCTTTGGTCAGGATAATGTCACGTTAAGTCTCACGAACCTTTGAAAGGTGCATTGGCTGCCATGTTTTATCCTGTTGGTTGCAACACTTGCTTCTTATTCCCATGACCAAGGTCCAAGTCCAACTGAGGGTGGGTGAGAATTGTTATGTAAGCATGAAAATTAAATGGAGATTTCATGTTGACATATTTATTTTCTGTTATACTCGCTTTTACGTTCTCCTGCAGACAAGTCAGGACTTGATTTTACTGTATAATTTCTGGTATTTTTATAATGTCAGTTGTATAAGTCGAATGCAGGAAACCCGCGCTGTTGGTCCAAGAGATTACAATACGCTAACGCCCACCTGAGAGAGTAAGCATGGACCACACTGCCTTTTTTTTCTGTGTATTGTGCCTATGTGACCACGTGGTAATACCGAACTATTCTAAAGTTATGTTTGCACTGTTTTGTGTTTTTTGTATCTCACACCCTCATACACTTTTATCGTAAGAGCATCCCTTATCTACGATGGAGCGTTCGATCAGAAGAAAACATAACGCTGGTTTTAAATTAAACGTCGTTGAAGTAGCGAAAGAAATTAGTAACTGCGCTGCTGCAACAAAATTTGATGCGTCTGAGAAAGTGATGTGAGATTGGAGGATGTAAAAAAAAAAAAAAAAATTAAGTGTCATATTTTTGAACGGGCTTATAAGTCGGGTTCTGATTTTATGATCGATTTTCGGGAGAGAGACCTGACTTATAAGTGAGTATATACACTGTTTCAAATAATCTTTTAATTCAAACATGGGGTATTCTTTCCGTGAATACTTGCTAACTCTAGTGATGAATATCCAAACCATAATCAAAAGGTGCACACTGAGGACGCCCAATGTTGTAAAGTGTGCTGCAGGAATTTGAAAAATAGCACAAATCACTGGGGTTGGGTTGCTGTGTGCCATGTTACACAATGTTGTAGCGCAAGTTGACATATGCCTTCTTTATGAATTGAAAGAAGTTACAGGGGTAGGGAAGAAGAAAAACTTTATTGCACAGGTTTGGATGCATCCATAAGGTTTGGATGCATCAATAAATGTTTCTGCAAATGTCATTTGATATGCGAATGAATTATGTCCGTAAGATTATGTGTTGTATGATGTGTTTATTCTGTTTTAATTGTCTCATTAAAATGAAAGAGAAACCGCCAAACATAAATTTTGCTAAGACAGACTTGGAATTTGAAACATTTGTATATCATTTTCAGGGGTAATAGTGAAAAATATGTTTGATGTTTAGCGCATTGATCAGTTTTGAAGCATTGATCAGCAGAGTTGACGGTAATGCAGAAAACAAGAACTGGTAGATGGACTAAAGCAAAGATCAAATTCTGAGAACAGACTAAGGTCTAACATCAGGATGACAGATCTTGTAGCCTCAAAACCAAAATGTTATTCAAAAATAAAAGTCAAGAAAAATAACACACACAGATTTGGAAATTTAAAATGAACACACTGGAAGTTTTTTTTTTAAAAGGAAGCCAGAATCTTTGTTGGTTGTCTTCAGTGCAATGGTGGCTGAAATACTGTACTGTCACCATGATGAGCTCATCCAGTGCATCCTAGCACCTCAAAAGGAGAATGTTAAAATGATAAATAATTCAATATAACTCAATAATACTATCACATTATGCAATAAAATGTGGAATGTACAGTAAAATGTTCATAACTTGTAGAATACAATAAAAAAATAGATACAATTATATAAGAAGGAAAAATAAATAAAACCTGTTCCCATTTATTTTAACCATCAATGCTTTTTTTCTTGTTTTGATGCATAAGAAGTGTGTTAATAAAAAAAAAAAAAGTACTTTAAACTATGTTGTTAAATATCTGGTAACAGCTCTTTGGGGAAATAGTCACAAAAATGGAAAGCACTTTACTCGTGTACTTATTTGGTGTGTTTGTTGTTCACTAAGATCCATTTCTCTCTCTGAACCCACTCCCACTCTCTAGTGCTGAAATGTGGCTGTGGCTCAGTTAAAAACCAAATGGTGTCAGTTCCATCATCTCATTTCGTTTTGTAATTATTCAAGTTCACTGCCTTTTTCCGCTCTCTCTTTCACATTCAGTTTGTGTTTAACTTTAATACTAGATTTGCCTTCTAATGTATTGTATATACAGTGCATCCGGAAAGTATTCACAGCGCATCACTTTTTCCACATTTTGTTATGTTACAGCCTTATTCCAAAATGGATTAAATTCATTTTTTCCTCAGAATTCTACACACAGCACCCCATAATGACAACGTGAAAAAAGTTTATTTGAGATTTTTGCAAATTTATTAAAAATAAAATAATTGAGAAAGCACATGTACATAAGTATTCACAGCCTTTGCCATGAAGCTCAAAATTGAGCTCAGGTGCATCCTGTTTCCCCTGATCATCCTTGAGATGTTTCTGCAGCTTAATTGGAGTCCACCTGTGGTAAATTCAGTTGATTGGAGATGATTTGGAAAGGCACACACCTGTCTACAGTATATAAGGTCCTACAGTTGACAGTTCATGTCAGAGAACAAGCCAAGCATGAAGTCAAAGGAATTGTCTGTAGACCTCCGAGACAGGATTGTGTCGAGGCACAAATCTGGGGAAGGTTACAGAAAAATTTCTGCTGCTTTGAAGGTCCCAATGAGCACAGTGGCTTCAATCATCTGTAAGTGGAAGAAGTTCGAAACCACCGGCACTCTTCCTAGAGCTGGCCAGCCATCTAAACTGAGCAATTGGGGGAGAAGGGCCTTAGTCAGGGAGGTGACCAAGAACCCGATTGTCACTCTGTCAGAGGTCCTCTGTGGAGAGAGGAGAGCCTTCCAGAAGGACAACCATCTCTGTAGCAATCCACCAATCAGGCCTGTATGGTAGAGTGGCCAGACGGAAGCCACTCCTTAGTAAAAGGCACATGGCAGCCCGCCTGGAGTTTGCCAAAAGGCACCTGAAGGACACTCAGACCATGAGAAACAAAATTCTCTGGTCTGATGAGACAAAGATTGAACTCTTTGGTGTGAATGCCAGGCGTCACGTTTAGAGGAAACCAGGCACCGCTCATCACCAGACCAATACCATCCCTACAGTGAAGCATGGTGGTGGCAGCATCATGCTGTGGGATGTTTTCAGCGGCAGGAAGTGGGAGACTAGTCAGGATAAAGGGAAAGATGACTGCAGCAATGTACAGAGACATCCTGGATGAAAACCTGCTCCAGAGCACTCTTGACCTCAGACTGGGGCGACGGTTCATCTTTCAGCAGGACAACAACCCTAAGCACACAGCCAATGTATCAAAGGAATGGCTTCAGGACAACTCTGTGAATGTCCTGAGTGGCCCAGCCAGAGCCCAGACTTGAATCCGATTGAACATCTCTGGAGAGATCTTAAAATGGCTGTGCACCGACGCTTCCCATCCAACCTGATGGAGCTTGAGAGGTGCTGCAAAGAGGAATGGGCGAAACTGGCCAAGGATAGGTGTGCCAAGCTTGTGGCATCATATTCAAAAAGACTTGAGGCTGTAATTGCTGCCAAAGGTGCATCGACAAAGTATTGAGCAAAGGCTGTGAATGCTTATGTACATGTGATTTCTCAGTTTTTTATTTTTTTTTTTTAATAAATTTGCAAAAATCTCAAGTAAACTTTTTTCACATCATTATGGGGTGTTGTGTGTAGAATTCTGAGGAAAAAAATGAATTTAATCCATTTTGGAATAAGGCTGTAACTTAACAAATTGTGGAAAAAGTGATGCACTGTGAATACTTTCTGGATGCACTGTAAATGTTAATGAGATTCTCACAAAGGAATAATTTCTTACACTGTATATACCTTAGGACATATTGCTGATTGACCCAAATAATCAGAGATGAGTTGTATTTTCATTTTTATATGTACCTTTGGACATTTTCTACTTCTTTGCTGTTTCATGTTAGGTAATGTGGCTCAGTAGTGAAGAAGACATTGAAATACACAATGGGCAGTCAGAAAATCGCGAGTACACCTCATGAGCAGGATTTAGGAGTCATAGTGGACTCTAAGCTATCGACTTCCTGACAGTGTTCAGAAACCGTTAAGAAGGCTAACAGAATGTTTGGTTATGTAGCGCCCTGCTGTGTGACATACAAGTCCAAGGAGGTTATGCTCAACCATTATAATGCACTGGTGAGGCCTCATTTTTAGTACTGTGTGCAGTTTTGGTCTCCAGGCTACAAAAAGGACATAGCAGCTCTAGAAAAGGTCCAGATAAGAGTGACTAGGCTAATTCCAGGGCTACAGAGGTTGAATTATGAGGAAATATTAAAAGAGCTGAGTCTATGCAGTTTAAGCAAAAGAAGATTAAGAGGTGACATGATTAAAGTGTTTAAAATTATGAAGGGAATTAGTCCAGTGGATCGAGACTTGTATTTTAAAATGAGTTCATCAAGAACACAGGGACACAGTTAGAAACTTATTAAGGGTAAATTTTGCACAAACATTAGGAAGTTTTTCTTTACACAAAGAACGATAGACACTTGGAATAAGCTATCAAGTAGTGTGGTAGACAGTAAGACGTTAGGGACTTTCAAAACTCGACTTGATGTTTTTTTGGAAGAAACAAGTGGATAGGACTGGCGAGCTTTGTTGGGCTGAATGGCCTGTTCTCATCTAGAGTGTTCTAATGTTCTAAATGTGAATTATTAGACAGACGCTCTCCTACTACTTTTAACCCTGGTTTGGAATAAAGTTCAGAACATAAATATGCAAGTAAGTGTATTGTTCAGCATAAACAAGACCACCAGCACTCTCAGATTGTCTACAACAGCCGACAGTGACAGCCAGAAATGGTATGCTGAGTGTTAGGAGAAAAATAGCACTTATCCTTTATTAGTGTTGCGATACTGGAACCACAGCAGTAACTACAATATATCAGTAAGTAAAAATTTAGCTTTTATTTTTTAAATTTGGTATTTATTTTTTTCTTGATTCTAAAAATTGATAATAGATAGATACTGCTATTTGGCACACAGATTGTATCCTTACGAAAGAACAAAAATAATAACAGATTTTGTTATGCAGTTCTCTATCTATATAACATATAGCATCTTACCTAACTTTCTTTGCATTTACATAGTTTTAAAATAAAGTTTTTACATAAAACAACAATAATACATGTTTTTTTCAGTATGAAGACATTGATACTCCATTGTGTGGCTTTCAGAAGCTGCAGCTTTCAAATTAGTGAGTAGAAGAATGAAATCATTGTGTTCTTGTTCTTTGTATTTTACGCCAGTTCTTTCTCCTCCAGTCAGCTCCATAGTTTCTGTAAGAACAATTTAACCATAATAAATCGACAAGAATCCTGATGACACTTTATTGAAGGTAACTGCTGGCTAAGTCTCATGTTTTGTTTCTGTTTAAAATATATTCACTTTATGTTTGTTATATCAGTAATATATACCATATTTCCCATCTTCATGAATTCAGAGGTTTGGTTTATGACTGAATTGGAGTAAACTTGTAATCCTTAAGTATTTCATTTCAAAGATGGCAGTCCATTACGGACCAATTAAACTAAAACACATGTAGAATGTCCACGCTGGGAATTATGTCAGGGGCTCAGAGAGTGTGAGGCGGCTCTGCTGCCGTGCAGTTAATTTTACACGGGGTCAAGTTGCAGTGTGAATTCATCCTGAGATGATCTTATCTTAGCCTTGCAGCCATGAATGTGTACTATCTGATTTAATACTTTTGCAATATGCCCATGAGGAACATGCTAGCAGCAGACAAGCCTGGCTGCACCCTAATGCTAACTGCCATTGCAGTGTGCGTCTTGGAGCCGGCAAAGAAAAACAGAGCTGCGTACAAACTTAAACCAACCCGTGAGCAAGTCTAACTGACTTAGCATGGAGGAGAATGTTTAAAAAAAAAAAATGGATACCTAAATGTGTCATAATGATTTACGGATAGTAGATATATCCATCCATCCATCATCTGACCTGCTATATCCTAACTACAGAGTCACGGGGGTCTGCTGGAGCCAATCCCAGCCAACACGGGGCGCAAAGCAGGAAACAAACCCCAGGGCAGGGCGCCAGTCGACCACAGGGCACACACACACACACACACACCAAGCACACACTAGGGACAAATTAGAATTGCCAGTGCACCTAACCTGCATGTCTTTTGACTTTGGGATGAAACCCACGCAGACACGGGGAGAACCCAGGAAGCGAACCCAGGTCTCCTAACTGCAAGGCAGCAGTGCTACCCACTGCGCCACCATGCTGCCCCCAGAAGATATATATGAATACATAATTTGGAACAGTTACAAAAGATATAAATCATAAAATCTGTATGTAAAATCTGTTCTGTTTGGGACTGAAGTACAAGTGTAGTAGTGAATCAATAAGACTGTACTCATTGTCATAGAAAATTGATAAGCAGGCATGTATGTTTTAATATTGACCAATTCAAATTGTCCTATTACATTATTTAAAAAGAAAAGGTCAACTTATACATTTAACCGTTATTCCAGTAAGTCAGTCAGTCATTATCCAACCCACTATATCCTAACTACAGGGTCACGGGGGGTCTGCTGGAGCCAATCCCAGCCAACACAGGGCACAAGGCAGGAAACACACCCCGGACAGGGCACACACACTAGGGACAATTTAGGATCGCCAGTGCACCTAACCTGCATGTCTTTGGACTGTGGGAGGAAACCAACGCAGACACTGGGAGAACATGCAAACTCCACAAAGGGAGGACCCAGGAAGCAAACTCGGGTCTCCTTACTGTGAGGCAACAGCGCTACCCACTGCACCACTGTGCCACCCTAACCGTTATTTATTCTTCAATATTGGCAATTCTGTTAGTAAGACTGATGTGAGTGTCTTCCTTCTATTTACTTTGCAAGTACCTTGCGGGTGTCCAGCAAGTCTTTTATTATTTTCCATCATCTGGGCTGTAGGTTTATAGTGTCACTAGCCAAAGTATCTGGCATCGGCCAAGTATATTTGTATAATGGGTTAAGGTAAGAAAGCAAATATTTGTGTTTTTTGGAATGTTGACCCTTTTATCATTGCTGGCTGAAATGTTAGTTTCCCATGTGCCATCCGCACTATTTCTCTATCAATTTATTTGCACTCATGAGTAGAGAATTAGTTCCTCATTGGATTCTATAACAGGAATTGTTGGGTTTGACCCATGAACTCTACTTCTTTGTATTTCCGTGTTTACTGTGGCTTAACAAATGGATGTTTAAATCCACATTAATAAACTAAATGGCTCATTGAATAATTGAATCCGTGGACTGCAGAAAGTATCTACAGTAGGGGGCTGGGACATTGGAGCTCAAAACCATTGCTGCAGATCTCTGAATTATTACCTTAAAGAGAGCACCAGTGCTGGTATTCCATAATGTTATAAAGATTATTTAAAGTGGATTAATTCAACAGGATTTTTAATTTCTTTAAATCACGACGATGTGTTGGCATCAAAGCCTACAACTGAGTGCCTCATCATTTAATAAATGCTTGCAATCAAAAAAACCTCAAAAACCAGTAAAAGTTACTCTACTGTCATTCTCTTTCTACCACATTCTGAACAGCGACTCTGCATGTACTAATAAAAAAATAATCACATTTGAGTCTGTTTTGTTAAGGCTTATCTCTTACCACACTTAAAGTTGTAACAATATGCCAAGTGCATGAAAGTGCTGGTGTTTTCAAAAATGTAAGGTTTTGCTTTGATAAAAATGTAGCGTCATCCGCTTAGTTCATTAATTACTTGTGTGCTGCTGTGAACGATCAGTTTGCCGTTTAGCTGATTCTGCAGATGATAACCCCGGACCACAACCGGGTGATCAGTTCAGCTTAGTCCTGGTCGCCTCCAGTTGTTCAGTAGGGCCAGAGATCATCTTCTGCTACTACTGGAGTACATAGTTTGGTCAACTGCAGTACTATCTCAGGTACTCTGCTACTGACCCGTAGGATTTATGATTAGAAACCAGCAATTTTATGCAACAAGCCACAAAGCAGTGTAGGTAGCATAAAAAAAGATGTAATTTGCTGCATTAGGTATCAGATATAAATGTAGTCATCAGCTTTGAATCATTTATATGCACTGCATGTGTTCCAAGTTGTCCAGCTGTTGATACAGAATACTCCATCTGGGTATTTCCATCACCCAAGCTCTCTATTTAATGTATCGCCCTCCACAGTCTACTGTACAATCGGCTCACCTCT
Organism: Polypterus senegalus; assembly: GCF_016835505.1. Lineage (NCBI taxonomy): Eukaryota > Metazoa > Chordata > Cladistia > Polypteriformes > Polypteridae > Polypterus > Polypterus senegalus. The sequence continues at coordinate 69,155,938 of NC_053160.1, read as the reverse complement.
GCAGACTTCTTTAGCTTCATTAGAAGATGCCCTGTTCTTTCCTTCTCTCAATATCCCTCGCAAGCTGGCAGACAGTGCATAACATGCAGAATTGCATGCATAGACAATCTTTAAAAAGGGATCCCTGGAAAGAAAGAACAACAGTCGTTAGGTCATCACCTCACATGCGAGCCTGGCAAGCAATCTGTCACTGTTTGTGGACCATACTTAGTGATTTCCCAAATTAAATGTTGGAGAATGACTTCAAAATGGAAAAACTCACTTGGGTACACTTCTGTTAAGTCTACTTAATTGTTCATTAAATGAGGAGATGATAAAGTGCTAACATAAGGCATTTGAATGATGCAATGGAAAGTGAACATCTTACTCCATGCTCAGATAACTTGGGACCTGGTGAACAAGCAGACCAGCAAAAAAAAAATTACAAATGAATTCTGGTGTCCGTTCCCTCGATGTCCTTATCTTGCGATGTAGCATTGAAATTATCATACTGGAAAAATACACCGGTAGGCTGTAGCACAGAGGCGTCCATAAGCAAACACCCCTCAACTGTCACATCTCCACCACTAACTTGCAGTTCTGACATGACTGGTCCATCACCTCATGTTGTGGTTGACATAGCCTGGTCCTGCTCCTGGTGTTTGGATTTGGAATATAGATTTGTCAGGCTATGGTGCTACTTCATTCTGGTCAAATGTGGATATGCTTGTGCTCACTACAGTCTAATGGTTTTTATTAGCAACAGTAGCTCCCTGGCCGAGTGATGATTGGCTGCTCTGTGTTGTCACCCAGGACCCAGTCTGACTTGCTGGACGTTCTTCTCTTCCTCTCAGAATATCACTTCCACAACTGTGGCTCATCTATCAGCTTTTAAATTTCTGTCGTATCGAACAGGATGACTGTAGGCTGGAAATTCTTGTGTTACTGGACCAGTCTTGATAATGTCTTAGAAACCACTGAGTGTGAAATGTCATGAATTGTGATACGTGGTGTATCTGGAGCAGAATATCTTCATTTAAAGTCAGAAACATTTTACTGTTCATTCGTTTTCTAGCTGACTTGCAAAAGCATAATACGTACAGGTGCATCTCAATAAATTAGAATATCATCGAAAAGTTCATTTATTTCAGTAATTCAATTCAAAAAGGGAAACTCATATATAGATTCATTACACATAGAGTGATATATTTCAAGTGTTTATTTCTTTTCATTTTATTAATTATGGCTTACAGGTAAAGAAAACTCAAAATTCAGTATCTCAGAAAATTTGAATATTACATAAGACCAACAAAAAAAATAATTTCTAATAAAGAATTGTTGGCCTACTGGAAAGTATGTCGATGTATGTACTCGATACTTGGTTGGGGCTCCTTTTGCACAAATTACTGCATCAATGTGGCGTGGCATGGAGGCGATCAACCTGTGGCACTGCTGAGGTGTTATGGAAGCCCAGGATGCTTTGATAGCGGCCTTCAGCTCGTCTGCATTGTTGGGTCTCGTGTCTCTCATCTTCCTCTTGACAATACCCCACAGATTCTGTATAGGGTTTAGGTCAGGCGAGTTTGCTGGCCAATCAAGCACAGTAATACCACGGTCATTAAACCAGGTACAGTATTGGTACTTTTGGCAGTGTGGACAGGTGGCAAGTCCTGCTGGAAAATGAAATCAGCATCTCCATAAAACTTGTCAGCAGAGGGAATCATGAGGTACTGTATAATTTCCTGGTAGACGGCTGCGTTGGCTTTGTACTTGATAAAACACAGTGGACCGGCACCCGCAGATGACATGGCTCCCCAAATGTGGAAACTTCACACTGGACCTCGAGCAACTTGGGATTCTGTGCCTCTCCAGACTTTAGGACCTTGATTTCCAAAGGAAATGCAAAATGTACTTTCATCTGAAAAGAGGACTTTGGAGCACTGAGCAACAGTCCATCCATTTTCTCCTTAGAACCGGTTAGACGCTTCTGACGTTGTCTCTGGTTCAGAAGTGGCTTGACACAAGGAATGTGACAGTTGTAGCCCATGTCTGTGTGTGGTGGCACTTGAAGCATTGACCCAAGCCACAGTCCACTCCTTGTGAATGTCCCCCAAATTCTTGAATGGGCTGTGCTTCACAATCCTCCAAGGATGTGGTTGTCCCTGTTGCCTGTGCACCTTTTTCTGCCCAATTTTTCCTTCCCCTCAACTTTCCACTGATATGCTTGGATACGGCACGCTGTGAACAGCCAGCGTCTTTAGCAATGGCCTTTTGTGGCTCACCCTCCTTTTGGAGAGTGCCAGTGACTGTCTTGTGGACAACTGTCAAGTCGGTAGTCTCCCCCATGATCGTGTGGCCTACTGAACCACACTGAGAGACCATTTAAAGACTCAGGACCCCTTTGCAGGTGTTTTCGGTTAATTGGCTGAGTGGAGTCTGACACCAGGAGTCTACAATATTGAACTTTTTCATTAGCTACAAACCATAATCAGCAAAATGAAAAGAAATAAACCCTTGAAGTATATCACTCAGTGTGTAATAAATCTAATATAATATACGAGTTTCACTTTTTGAATTGAATTACTGAAATAAATGAACATTTATGTTCTAGATTTATGAATCCTAAATAGTACTGCGTGACTGATTGAATTACTTAAAATGTTGTACTTGATAAACTCTAAAAATATGTTGTGTAATGCGATAGTAATTCTGAAAACTTGCCTTGATGTTGTATTTAGTCCTGTAGACACCACGAAGAGCAAATGAACAACCACAGAAGCAACATTCATTCATGGCAGCAGCGTTACTACAGGCCATACAAGGAAAACAGCAGAAGCCGTAGCAACCTGTGAATGGTATGGCAGAGAGACAGAGAGAGAGAGAAAAAAAAGGAGTGCAACATCATATTAATGGTAGGATTCAGCTGTTCAAGTACAGATATTCCCTGGAAAAAAACTGGCTAGTTTATGCCGTGACAGTGCCATGTCATTAATGGTTTCCAGAGCAAATGTTTACACTAAACATTTTGTTACTGTCATGTCATGGTAACACATGACCCTGGTTCATCCCAATACTGCACAATATAATTACTATTTTAGATATCCCCACACATCAATAACAGTACAGATAAACATGCAAGGTGATGATAAGTGCAATCTTACTGAGAGCTTTCCATACAGGATGTACATGTTAAGAGCACAAATCAAGCATTACATTCTATAGTGTGTCATCATTTATATGAAAACCTCTAATACCGTTTGTTCATTTTACTTTATGGAGATGTTGGGCTCCATTACATGGCAGGGACAAACCTTCAGTGGGCCAATTAAAGCAAAGTTTTGTGCATGTGATAGGAAACTGGAGCTCCAAAAGAAATAGTAGAACACACAATCGGTCAGAGCCGACTATACTTTCTTAGAAGGTTGGTGTCCTTCAACATCTACAATAAGATGCTGCAGATGTTCTACCAGACGGTTGTGGCGAGTGCCCTCTTCTACGCGGTGGTGTGCTGGGGAGGCAGCATAAAGATGAAAGACGCCTCACGCCTGGACAAACTTGTTAAGAAGGCAGGCTCTATTGTAGGATTAAAGTTGGACAGTTTAACATCTGTGGCAGAGCAACGGGCATTAAGCAAACTCCTGTCAATCATGAAGAATCCACTGCATCCACTTAACAGTGTCATCTCCAGACAGAGGAATAGCTTCAGTGACAGACTTATCTCACTGTCCTGCTCCACTGACAGACTGAGGAGATCGTTCCTCCCCCACACTATGCGACTCTTCAGTTCCATCCTGGGGCAGTAAATGCTAACATTACTCAAAGGTATTGTCTGCTTTTACATGTATTTTTATTACTATTTAATTTAATATTGTTTTTTGTATCAGTTTACTGCTGCTGGATTATGTGAATTTCCCCTTGGGATTAATAAAGTATCTATCTATCTATCTATCTATCTATCTATCTATCTATTCATCCAAACCAGCAGTGTCAGACTAAGAACTGGACTGTGGCTTCCTCCTGCTATGTTGCCTACCAATCTTCTTCTTTTTCGACTGCTCCCGCATATCGATTTGGCAAAATTTTACACCGGATGCCCTTCCTGACATAAACCAATGATCCAAGTGAATTGTCTGCACCCATTGGTCTAGGATTTGTTAGATTAGGTCAGGATGACTTTGTTATCCCAAAGGGAAATATGGTTGTAGCAAAAAAGTACAAAACCATAAGGCATTATTACACAAATTCAACAATATAAAGATACAAGAACTGTCAGCCAGTGTTATCGTATATACTCACACTCGAGATTAGTACAAAGCAGAATGATTACCTTCAACACTACACATGGTAATAATTCAGAATTTACCTTTTAGCAGCACCTCTACAAGTAACAGAATTCAAAATGCCTAATCGCTCTGGGAATAAAAGAGGTCTTAAATCTGCTGCTCTTTACCCTCTGAAACCCAAATCTGCAGCCCGAACACATTAACTGAAATTTCAGAGACAGAGGGTGGCGTCTGTCTGACAGAATTGAGTTGTCCTTCTTTTGAACAAGTTTTCAAAATGGCTCCGTGACAGAGGTCTACTGCAAGCCAATCATTTTAAAGATAGTTTTTAAAATGTTATTAAGATGGTTCATATTCTTAATGCTGAGGTTGCCAAACCAACATATATAAATGCAAATGTAACAACAGATTTCAATAAACTCAACTCAGTTCAATAACAGTGTTGCAATGGTTTTGTCCACATTAGAACAGTTGACCTTTCCTACAAATTTGTTGTGTTAAGATCAAAGTTTAGCCTGTTATCAGTAGTTGTTCCCTGATTTCTGTAGTGCGCAACTGTCTCTCTATTATGAAAGGATTTGGGGGGGATGTGTCTTAAACCAGTTTGATCTCCCACACAAAGCCAGGTTAGTGTAATATATGGTCTTGGGGTTGGGCAGGAGATAAGATGTTCTATTTCACCCATTGGTCTGAGGTATGGCTGTTTGGAATTGGCTTGTCTCAGAGGCCTTCAAGTACCATGATATCCTATTGGTTCTAGGAATTGGAGAGAACATCTATAAATGTACTTGCTCAACCACATTCTCTCTCTCTCTCTCTGACTCACATATCAAGAAGCATCTCTCTCTGACTGACCCACATATGAAGAAGCATCTCTCTTGCTAACCTGTGATGATGAAGACAACACAATGAAGAGCACAGCTCAGCAGCCATATTGAACAGACATGTGGCTGAAAGCTGAGCACCAACGATGCCTTAACTAGAGACATTTTAAGTAACTACAAGTCTGTGTGCCACCTGAATTACACATCACCATTTTATCAGGTTGTATGGTTGCCAATATTCAAATGTACTTTGCATTTTGTTATTATTTATGAATATTATCAGTAATACGTTATTTTATGTGTAACTTAACTCCTGCTTGTCTTTTACTACATCTAATTGCCTGAGGTTATAGATATAGAATGGAAGGTGGGGATAAGTTATAAACAGTGGTAAGTCTGTGAGATTAGGCATTCTAAGGCTGCATAATAATAATACAATAGGGGAAAGTAGAGCAATACATATATTACTCTACCAAGATAAAACAATTGGCGTAGTCGGCAGGATTTTGGGGTAACCAAGTTTTGCACCCTGTTTGCAAATACTGTTTTGATGTATGTGTTTGTTTATGTATGTGAATTTTAGGGCACCCAGTGTACAAATGCGGTGAAAGTAAAACATTGTTTGGTTGCTGAATGGAATATAACCAACAAAGTGTAGAGACTTCATGTGTGTCACAAGGACACCCGCATGTTTGTTAGTACTGGTGGTAGTGAGTCCCTAATTAAAGTGCTGTAGTGGAAGATGCATGCGTCATTCATACGCATTTAAGTGGTTAAAGTGCTAGGGAGTGATGGGACATGCATTCATTATTCATACGATACTTATTCGTTTAGGATCTTTGTGTATGTTTGCTTACAGGGGCAAAAGTAGGCCAACCCATAACGAATTTGGCAAATTGTATTTGAGAAAATTGTAGACTTAGAAATGCCTAAGTTCATTTTAAAGTCAGCCATCTTCCAGTGGAGTGGCAGAGGGAAGCAGGCTAAAGCTAGGAAACCTGTAGTTCAGGTAGAGAAAGCAGAAGCTGAGCTGAGCGTGCCACAAAATGGAAGGGGGCTGGAAGTCTGTGAGATTAGGCATTCTAAGGCTACATATTAATAATACAATAGGGGACAGTAGAGCAATATATATATATTACTCTACCAAGATAAAACAATTGGCGTAATCCGGCAGGATTTTGGGGTAACCAAGTTTTGCACCCTGTTTGCAAATACTGTTTTGATATATGTGTTTGTTTATGTATGTGAATTTTAGGGCACCCAGTGTACAAATGCGGTGGAAGTAAAACTTTGTTTGGATGCTGAATGGAATATAACCAACAAAGTGTAGAGACTTCATGTGTGTCACAAGGACACCCGCATGTTTGTTAGTACTGGTGGTAGTGAGTCCCTAATTAAAGTGCTAGGGAGTGGTGAAAGATGCATGCGTCATTCATACGGCATTTAAGTGGTTAAAGTGCTAGGGAGTGATGGGACATGCATTCGTCATTCATACGGTACTTATTCGTTTAGAATCTTTGTGTATGTATGTGTATGTTTGCTTACAGGGGCAAAAGTAGGCCAACCCATAACGAATTTGGCAAATTGTATTAGAGAGAATTGTAGACTTAGAAATGCCTAAGTTCATTTTAAAGTCAGCCATCTTCCAGTGGAGTGGCAGAGGCAAGCAGGCTAAAGCTAGGAAACCTGTAGTTCAGGTAGAGAAAGCAGAAGCTGAGCTGAGTGTGCCACAAAATGGAAGGGGGCTGGAAGGATTAAAAGCAAGAAAACAGAGATCAGGTTTAAAGAAGACAGCTGCTGTTATAAGAGGTTTACTAGCTTGTATTATTGGTGATAAGGAAGAAAATAGCAAAGTGAATGAAAGTGAAAGTTATGGAATGTTGAGTGAGAGTTTTGAAAGATGTAACAGTTGGTGTGATAATTGTGAAGTGTTAGCATGTAGAACACCGCTGCTAAAGTAGAAAGCAGTGAAAGAAGTGGAAAAAGAAATGTAAACCCCCATGGTGAAAGTTAGGGCAACAGTAACCAGATCGGACTGGAACCCTAAAACATGGGTGGGTGACTTACATGAGACAGATGTGTGCTCAGATAAAGAGTGGGAATGTGAGTGTGAGGAAAAGGAGAGAGATGAAAGGAAGGGAAAACAGCAAGGGTGTTTTCTTCCTTTATTCTCCACTGCACCACAATCTCCAAGTAATTCTGAGGTCTGTCCAGTATTTAAAGAGCATGCTACACTGATAGATATTTCACCACTGTTAGGAAAGGTAACCAGTGCTGCATTGAAATTTGATTTAGGACAAAGAGATCAGATAGAAGGCAGAGGAGCTGGTGAGTGTGAATGGCAATTGTTGACTAGAGGGCATGAACTGGATATTGGCATATTGATACTGAGTAAAGAAAGTGTGGAATTAAAACAAAGAACAATGGAAATGAAAGGAATTCAAGTGCTTGTGTGTGAAAGGTCTGAATGTGCTAGTGCAAGAATGGCTGAGTTGGAAAGAAAGTGCACCAGTTTAGGAGTTGGTTTGAATGGATCAGGACAAGCCAAAGAACAAAGGATTGGGGATGGTGCAGCAGGAAGTTTTACAAGCTCAGGCAGGAAGCCAGGAATGCACAGGGGTGTGAGGTCCTAACAGCTGTGCTAGGGCCAGCAGTAATTAAAAACACACACTTAGGTTCAGTAATTGAAACCTGACTGACCAGTTGTTCAAAAGACAGCCTATGACTCTCCATGCAATAAAATGGAGAAAAGTGAGCTGGTCTTTAGTAAAGAACACAGGTCAGTTTTAGCAGAAATGCTGGATTTAGAACTTGGGTTTGGAGAGGCTTCAGTCCACACTTTCAGGTAGTAGTTACCATACAATAAAAAGGACACACAGGCAATGAAAAAAATAGAAGGGTAGGCAGGAAGACAGGAAAGGAAAATAGTTATTTCTGTTTCAATTTTCTGGCCTTGTGCAATAGTGCTACTTCTATTGTAAGGTTTTTATGGACTTTGGTTTGGTGCAGGTAATAAATAGTGAAGGCAATTAGCAGAGTAAAATCCATGCAGGAGATCGGGTTACCATTGGCACATTGGGTGGCGTGGCACTAGTGCCAAGCTGTTCCAATGAATGCCTGGAAGCAAAGTTTGAGTTTTGGCACCAGGTCGACAGCCAAGAAAATGAGATGGACAGAAACTGCTTTGTCACCTTCCATTTTGCAGACCTGCCTACATAGCAGAATGAAGAAAGACAAAACAAAGAAAGACAAAGACAAAGACATGAAGAAGAACTGAAGAGACAGCAAGAAAAGACACTTACTGGGGTTTAAGTGAGTAACAAGTCCACAAGTCATGCAATAATAATAGGACTAGTCACAATAGCTATAGTTTAAAAGAAAAGGTTTGTTCATTACTGCAGCAAATTTATATTCCAAGGGGTGGAAACTGAACAAACCAGTTAGGAATGCCAAAATAAGGGGATTCATTTTGGGCTCATAAAGTATTTCTGGGTATTAATTAATTAAGTGGGATAATTAATATAATTAATATATTAAGGAAAATGTATACTAAGAAAATTGGTGAACTTTTCAGGAAAGCAGGTGCAGCTGGTACATTTGCAAGACATATGGGCTCCGATGTTTAGGTATAGTCTAATTGGGAAAATATGGAAGCCCTGCTGAGATTGTGGCTATGGTGCAGGCACAGGACCAGTGGGCCAATTCTGAACCGAGGTGTTTAGCACAATGAGTATGCATATGGTGAGCAAACAACTCTAGGGGTGGCTACGGGGAATGATGAGAGTTGCAAGCTTTGATGTCTCATGGTGGTGATGCCAGCCTATACTGGTAAAGGCTGATGGCAGTCAAGAGTTGCACCATGGGTAGGAAAGCACAAGAGGCAACTAAGTCAACCCCAAATGTGTGCAGAGGGGCCACAAATGTTGGTTTGTGAACAGTTTATGCAGTGGCACATGGCTGTCACTTGGGCAGAAGTGGTTGTACTGGCACCTGTGGCATGTTACCTTTCAAATTTTGATGTTAATTGTACAGTTGCATATGCTTAGATAGTTTGGGACAGGGGTCTAATTAGCAGTTAGACAGAGAACAAGTACAGATTAAAAATTCACACAATAGACTCAATTGTAGTGGGCTAGTTTAGTGGAAGGTGTGGACTTGTCTCATTTTGAACCACCAGATCTGATGACATATGGAGACTGCAGAAAGAGTTGGCAAGCTGGAGCAGATACAAGTCATCGGGGCGCTTCCAAGTTCTTCAGATTGTCTTTGAAATAAAGAAGATATGTAATGGACAAATGGTCACGGACAACTTTTAACACTGGGAGAGCAAATACTGCAAATCAATGCACAAGTTACGCATCAGACTCTTGAAACAATTTAAAGACATTGTGTATAAAGACACTGTACAAAACATTCATCGGGTGGAGTGTTGTGATGTAGGATTTTGCATATAACTTGATAAATGTTTTGTATGTCTTTATTTATAATTTAGGCAAACCAAGTGGTGAGAGGTATTCATGTTTGCCTTCCCCCATCCCCCTTTTTACGACTGTCTCTTTGTAATTTTATGACAGGATTTGGGGGGATGTGTCTTAAACCAGTTTGATCTCCCACACAAAGCCAGGTTAGTGTAATATATGGCTCTGTCCCATGCCATATTGAGACAGGCAGGCTGTATATATATATATATATATGTGTGTGTGTGTGTGTGTGTGTATATTGTGACGGACAGCCGGGTCCCATGCCCGGCCGGGACGCCTCTGCTGCATACGTCCCAGGGGAGCCATCATGGACATTGCAGTACCTTCCCCGGGGCGCTTGGGGGCAGCCTCCCTGGCCGTGGATCCCTCCTCAATCTTCCCCGTGGCTCCATGGGACATGGAGTCCACCACAGCAGCCCGGTTGGGAGATGGGGTGGCCGCTAGGGGGTGCTGCGGACAACCAGCCACCACGCTGGACGCTTTATCAGCCCCACCCGGAGGTGCAATAAAGACCAGCTGGTCAGGCACCTGGAACACTTCCGGGTGGGGTATAAAAGGGCCTGCCTCCCAGCAATCAAGGCCAGAATCGGGAGGAAGAGGACAAGGTTGCCTGGGAGGAGTGGTGGTGCCAGGAAGCGTTTGGTTGTGTGGGTTATTTTGTGCTTTAGACTGTGTTGGGCCTGTGGGACACGGTGAAGACAATAAAAAGCCCTTTGAGTGTGAACACATGCCTCTGCGTAGTCTGTGCCGGGTCAGGCGCTATATAGCGCCTTTATCACAATATATATATATGTTTTTTTTGTTTTAATGTACCGGCGTCAAATTAATGCTTATTTATATTAGATACTTCTACATGATGCAACTGGTCAAAGAGACGGATGTGCGATTGATTCCTCTTTATTTCATACATTTTATTCGTCTGTAGTGAATTTGCTTCTTTTGTAATATTATTTCAAGCTCATTTGATTTTATGTGTGTCTTCACAGTTTCACAATATCTCTGAGTTAATACAAACCAATTCATTTCAGTAATGTTTGTTCATTTTAACTCTTCATTTTATACCTCATTCAGAGATCTGTCGAGCTTTGCAAACTACAATAGCAGGGACAGAATACTACCGTAGCATATATGATGTAGCTGTTCACCCACATTGGGCAATGGTGAAAACAGGAAGAGACAGTGTCCTCCTTGAAGGGATTGGTTACACCGCTGGCCACGTAATTTATCGCAAAACTGTAGTGACCAGTGAATTATTTTCCTTTTGTGCGTGTATAAGGCAATCAGACTGTACAAAACACAATTTAGATGCATACAGGTAAGCGACACACCATGGAGTTGCAGCTCCTCCATATCCGCTCTCTTAGGATTTGGTTTTCTTCTGTGAAGATGGTGAGATGTTATAAAGAGCAGAATCCAATCAGGGTTGGGCTACGTAATAAGCAGGAACAGAGTCTGCGTTCTAACAAGGTTGTTTTCGTTCATCCCCAATACAACACCAAAGAAGTAGACAGCTCTGGGGAGAGTTTCCCAAAGCCTCCATTTTCAGGGTAGTGTGGACAAAAGGAGAAAATGGAGACTAATGTCTGCATTTTTAAACAAAAATGTAGTAGTGTGAATATAGAGGAAAGTGCAGAAATGTAAGATTAAAATTCATACGAATTTTAGAAATATTCACAGTGTTATCATAGTTTTGTGTTCACAACTCTCTTTTGTCATTTTCCTATTAATTTACTTTTTCCTGAGATTTTGTTACCAAAATGATGGCCTAATAATGACAGCTGACAATCACTGAAGTAGATATGGGAGCAAATGACACATAAATGCTGAAAGGCTAAAGCAGTGGGTATAGAAAAAAAATCTCCCTCCTTTGAAAATATTCACATTTTGTTTGTTACTTTACAGCCTAACATGGAAATGCACAAAAATATTTTTTTTCAGCTTTATTTACTTAATACAATCTGTAACATCCGAGCCAAAGATATAATAGCAGCAGGTCAGAAAAATAGCGAATAAAAAACAAGAATCGCTGAGATTGATAAAGGATCACCCCCCAACTTAACAATACTTGCACATCAAGATAATTGGCATCCATCTTGGATCAATTGTAGTCATTCTGATTAGTTCAGCGTAAAAACATGCCATTCCTGGAGCGTTTTGCTGATTGGAAGTTTCAACTGAAAGCAAACGATCAACTATGGGTGGCAAAGCACTGTCAGAAGATCTCAGGGATAAAGTTGTGGAGAGGCACAAGTCAGGAGATGGATATAAAAAAAAAAAAACAGTTAAAAAGCTTTATCAATTTCTGGGAGACAAGTAAAGTCCATAATCAAGAAGCGGAACGTGTTTGGTACTACTAGGATCCTCCCTGGATCAGACCGTCCTAAACTGGATAGGAAAACAAGCAGGAAGCTGGTCAGAGTGGCTACTGAGAGGCCAATGGCAACTCTGAAGGAGTTACGGGACTTTATGGCTGAGCGTGGTCATTGTGTGTACAGTATGTGACAACAATATCACAAGCGCTCCACAAATGAGGCTTGCAAGAAAAAAAAAAAAGCCGCTCATCAAGAAAGGCCACATTAGATCTCGTGTGAGCCTGGCCAAAACGCCCCTTAAAGATTCTGAGGTCAAATGATAACAGTTGTTATGGTCCGATGAGACCAAAATCAGACTATTTGGCCTTAACACCAAACATGGTGCTTACCATTTAAAGAAAGCCATAACTACAGTATAGCATGGCGGTGGTACCATCCTGTTGATGGGTTGTTTCTCTGCAGTGGCGACTGGGGGACTTGTCAGGGTAGAAGGAAAATTTGATGGTGCAAAATCCAGTCAAATACTTTGGGGGGAAAAAAACCTGCCGCCCTCTGCCAGAAAAGTGTCAATGGGAAGAAGGTTCACCTTCCAACATGACAATAACCAGAAGCAGACAGAAGAGCTGACAAAACAGTGGCTGGCGTAGTCAGAGCCCAGACTTCAATCTTATTAGAAATCTATGGAATGACCAACAGTCACCACACCATCCAGTGCGACTGAGCGTGAACAGTTCTGTAATGAAGAGTGGGCAAATATTACACAGTCTAGATGTGTAAAGGTCGTAGAAAAGTATCCCATCAGACTCATGGCTGTAATCAAAGCAAAAGGTGGTTCCACAAAGTACTGATACCGATCCTTTATCATTTCAAACGTTATTAGTTTTTAATTAATTATTTTTCTGAATTGTTGCTTGTACAGTATATCTTATGTTAGAGGCTGCATTGAGGAAATAAAGCTGAAGAAACTATTTTTGTGTGTGTTTTCATTTTAGGATGTAAAGCAACAAAATTTGAATATTGTCAAAGAGGGTGATTCTTTTCACTGTACTTCAGCATCGGATTAACTAGCTTGATTATTAGGAAGTAACATCGTAAATAACCAGGGAAAAAGAAAGAAGGATGAAATTCATAATGATAATCTTAAAGTAAAGATAATAAAATAAAATGTAGCAAACCCAATTTTGAAATTCCTGGTGTGTGTGTTCGTTTGATTCATTGCGGATAGTCATCATTGAAAAGGCGAATCTTAAACCTGACTTGTAATCGTCATGGTGGTGGTGACAATCTCTACATTGATTAACACATGCAAGGAAGAATTTCACTCTGCTCTGTACATGTGACAATAACGACCTGTAAGCCTATAATCTCATCATCATCTTCATCATCATTTTAAAGGCCATTTTCTACATTTATTCATGTTGGCCAAAACATGACCATTAATTTGCAAAAGGAAAGAGCTACAAAAAGAATCCTCTTGTCGAATGCTGTTGATTGTTATTTGTAAGCTTGCACAACTCACACGTCCCGCAGTCAGAACAGCAGTCAAAAACTCCAGTCTGAAAGTCGCTGGATTGCGGTCTGGATGGCACAAAGCCAGGCTGAGAAGAAATCGGGTTCATTTTGAGAGGTTTGCAGACACGAGCTCTACAAATGAGAAGAAATATAAATAAAATGACATTATAGGACGTACCAGGCAATCCATCTTAATCCAGTAAATAGACAAGTGTAAATGTGTGTCCAGTTGCTATATCTCTGTTATGTGCCATTTGGTATGGGATTTGTAAAAGCAGTGCTAATGTTTGTTTGTGATCTGCGGTGGGTAGCGCTGCTGCCTCACAGTTAGGAGACCTGGGTTCGCTTCCTGGGTCCTCCCTGCATGGAGTTTGCATGTTCTCCCCGTGTCTGCGTGGGTTTCCTCCCACAGTCCAAAGACATGCAGGTTAGGTGCATTGGCGAGCCTAAATTGTCCCTAGTGTGTGCTTGGTGTGTATATGTGTGTGCGTGCCCTGTGGGGGGCTTGCGCCCTGCCCGGGGTTTGTTTCCTGCCTTGCGCCCTGTGTTGGATGGGATTGGCTCCAGAAGACCCCCGTGACCCTGTAGTTAGGATATAGCAGGTTGGATAATGGATTGATGGATGTTTGTGATGCACCCTCTGTTACAATGTAAAACGCAGTGCATTTTATTTCTACATGCATTACAAAACACATTCCGATAGATGGTGCTCCTCAAATGTTAATGCTGAATGCGTCCAACAGAGAGTGACTGCTGGACAAACAGGAAGCGGCTTATTAGATTTCAGCCCATCTGAGAAGGGGAGCCCAGCTAGTGGATGTTAGAAACTAATAAGCTTACGTGTTGGGTCTACAGAATTAACCGTGAAGTCTCTTGATGCAAACTGGTGATTTTTTTCTGAAAAAGGACACAACTTTTCCACACAATTTCAAATATCTGAAACTAAAAAATGTATTTTTGTACTGCCTGCTGATAAGCTTTAAAATAAGAGGAAGTAAAAATGAAACATGTGAACAAGTGAGAGTTAAGAGTGGCACGATGGCTGCCTCACATATCCAGCAATGCTCTGTTCGAGCTCTGTGTCCGCATCTGTATGGAGTTTCCTTCACATCCCCACACATGTGTCCCACCCAGGGTTGTCTAATACGTTGTGGTACTGGGGTAGCTTTCTGCCTTCTTAATCAAATTAAATGGGTTTGAAAATGTTATGTTATGTTAACTGGCCATTAGTGTTAAAATACAAAAGCAAAAGAACGACACACAACTGCCTGGCTGTCTGCACTTAAACAGGATGTGTAAGCAAATTTGGCTTCTTACTCGTGTCAGGTTTATTCATAAAACATGCAGTTTTAAATGTGTGTTTAGACATTTTAAGTAGGAAAAGTGACATCATATTAAAGCACATAAAGGTTTTATGTTTTCATTCTTAAATGGTTTGTGCTAAAGGAAATAAAACGTACCTAAAAAGTTGATACTTGTCTTGGAAAGCAGACTTAATTGTTACTGTGACACCGGAAAATAGTTTTATTTTACAATATAGCATTAGTAAAATTAGAAAAAAAAATTAGAAAAGTTTACAATAGCATCAGAAATTTCCCAGTCTGGCCCAGTAAATTAGCAGTGCTGACACACAACTCCAGGTAACCGCGTCTAATGCCTTCTCGGCATCTCCTCTCAGCTGACATCTCTAACCAGACTCCGAGTGAAATAACGTGTGTGTCGTATGTGTATACCGAATATTCACACCGATTAGCCAGTGGCAGGTGAAGGGGGTGGGATATATGTTTACTTCATGATTTATAGATTTATTTTATAGTTACATCTTTTAATGTTAGATGCAATTAATTGTGATTAATTTATGCAATTAGTTAATTGATTCCCAGCCTATATAAATGTGTATGTATATGTGTGTGTGTATATATATAATATATAGTGCATATTATACACTGCTATACACATATTATTTATATATATATATATATATATATATATATATATATATATATATATATATATATATATATATATATATATATGTGTGCAGGTGCTGGTCATAAAATTAGAATATCATGACAGAGTTGATTTATTTCAGTAATTCCATTCAAAAAGTGAAACTTGTATATTAGATTCATTCATTACACACAGACTGATGTATTTCAAATGCTTATTTCTTTTAATTTTGATGATTATAACTGACAACTAATGAAAGTCCCAAATTCAGTATCTTGGAAAATTAGAATATCAATTAAGACCAATGCAAAAAAAGGATTTTGAGAAATGTTGGCCAACTGAAAGGTATGAACATGAAAAGTATGAGCATGTACAGCACTCAATATTTAGTTGGGGCTCCTTTGGCCTGGATTACTGCAGCAATGTGGCGTGGCATGGAGTCGATCAGTCTGTGGCACTGCTCAGGTGTTATGAGAGCCCATGTTGCTCTGATAGTGGCCTTCAGCTCTTCTGAATTGTTGGGTCTGGCGTATTGCACCTTCCTCTTCACAATACCCCATAGATTTTCTATGGGGTTAAGGTCAGGCGAGTTTGCTGGCCAATCAAGAACAGTGATACCATGGTCCTTAAACCAGTTACTGGTAGCTTTGGCACGGTGTGCAGGTGCCAGGTCCTGTTGGAAAATGAAATCTACATCTCCATAAAGTTCGTCAGCAGCAGGAAGCACAAAGTGCTCTAAAAGTTCCTGGTAGACGGCTGCGTTGACCTCGGACCTCAGAAAACACAATGGACCAACACCAGCAGATGACATGGCACCCCAAACCATCACTGACTGTGGACCTGAAGCAACGTGGATTCTGTGCCTCTCCTCTCTTCCTCCAGACTCTGAGATTTTGATTTCCAAAGGAAATGCAACATTTACTTCAATCAGAGAACATAACTTTGGACCACTCAGCAGCAGTTTTGTCTTTAGCCCAGACGAGACGCTTCTGACGCTGTCTCTTGTTCAAGAGTGGCTTGACACAAGGAATGCGACGGCTGAAACCCATGTCTTACACACGTCTGTGCGTGGCGGTTCTTGAAGCACTGACTCCAGCTGCAGTCCACTCTTTGTGAATCTCCCCCACAGTTTTGAATGGGTTTTGTTTCACAATCCTCTCCAGGGTGCGGTTATCCCTATTGCCTGTACACTATTTTTCTACCACATCTTGTCCTTCCCTTCGCCTCTCCATTAATGTGCTTGGACACAGAGCTCTGTGAACAGTCAGCATCTTTAGCAATGACATTTTGTGTCTTACCCTCAACGTGTCAATGGTCGTCTTTTGGACAACTGTCAAGTCAGCAGTCTTCCCCATGATTGTGTAGCCTACAGAACTAGACTGAGAGACCATTTAAAGGCTTTTGCAGGTGTTTTGAGTTAATTAGCTGATTAGAGTGTGGCACCAGGTGTCTTCAATATTGAACCTTTTCACAATATTCTAATTTTCCGAGATACTGAATTTGGGACTTTCATTAGTTGTCAGTTATAATCATCAAAATTAAAAGAAATAAACATTTGAAATACATCAGTCTGTGTGTAATGAATGAATCTAATATACAAGTTTCACTTTTTGAAGGGAATTACTGAAATAAATCAACTTTGTCATGATATTCTAATTTTATGACCAGCACCTGTATATGCAGGGATATATGAATACATGTATATGTATGTGCAGTAGTGCATGGGCGGCATGGTGGTGCAGTGGTTACACTGCTGCCTCATAATAAGAAGACCAGGGGTCACGTCCTGAGTCCTTCCTGCATGGAGTTTGCATGTTCTCTCCTTGTCTGCGTGGGTTTCCTCCCACTGTCTGAAGACATGCAGTTTAGGTGCATTGGTGATGTGAAATTGGCCCTAGCGTGTAGGTGTTGACGCTGCAATGGACTGGCGCCGTGTCCAGGGTTTGTTCCTACCTTGCACCCTATTCTAGCTGGGATTGCCTCCAACACCACACCGGCCTCCCTGTTCAGGACTAAGCAGCTTAGAAAAATACTTGCCATGTTCTATGTACATACTTGCATGTGAAAATGTCTCTACATTTCCGTTAAGGCTACTTTCTTCACATTCAATAAGTGAGTATTTAATGACTTACCTGGATTTCTAGAAGATGTGTCAATTGCCAACAGCCGGTTTCTCCGCTTTTTATCTGTGTTCTCAGGTTTTATCTGCTTGAAAATAAAAGCTGCCCTGCCCACTAAAATATAGCCCATAGTTAATAAATAACTAAAACTGTAAATCCATAAAGAGTGAGCTACATAAAGACCTCATTTTGTGGCAGATAAAGCTTCAGAACGTTTCCATGAGCTGAACACGCTCATTCATTTCGCAGTCAGTTTCACTGATAACTACATTTATGGCCTGAAAGCCTTGGCACAGGACATTTTCTGTAAATTGTCCATTTAGCGTGTAAGTGTAAAATAAAACAGGCTTTGAATGGTCACTCAAAAAAAATTAGAAACATCACTGACATAAAATAATACGTCCTCAACTCTGCCTTATCCATGAGAGTTCCGTGACACTGGCCCTCTTTGTCTGTTGGGTATCACGTTCTGTAATCTCCTTAATTTCCCTTTTCTTTGTTATCACATCATGCACTTTAGATTTGGGAAGTCATGAAAGGAACAATTTCACTGTAGTTTGCCCATGCGACAATAATGGCCCTATTAACCTACAATCCTATAAACCTATAATACCAACTTTATGACGTTTAAGCTTTTTCTAAATCTGTTTTAATAGTCAAACATTCTTCTCTTGTACTATTTTTTCTTCATTTTCCTTTTTTATTTTTAAATACACTAATGTTCAAAGATTTTGAATCAACAAAAATGTTTGTTTTTGATAGAAATTGATAGCTTTGCTTTATCCTTGAACCGTCACCTTATCGTGGTGGAGGGGTTTGCGTGTCCCAATGATCCTAGGAGCTATGTTGTCCGGGGCTTTATGCCCCTGGTAGGGCCACCCAAGGCAAACTGGTCCTAGGTGAGGGATGAGACAAAGAGCGGTTCAACAAACCTCTGATGAAGAATAAAAACCTTGGACGACGTTTTCCCTTGCCCGACGCTGGTCACCGGGCCCCCTCTGGAGCCAGGCCTGGAGGTGGGGCTCGATGGCGAGCGCCTGGTGGCCGGGCCTGCACCCATGGGCTCGGCGGGCACAGCCCGAAGAGGTACGTGGGTCCTCCTCCCCATGGGCTCACCACCTATGGGAGGGGCCAAGGAGGTTGGGTGCAGTGTGAGTTGGGTGGTGGCGAGGCGGGACCTTGGCGGTCTGATCCTCGGCTACAGAAACTGGCTCTTGGGACGTGGAATGTCACCTCTCTGAAGGGGAAGGAGCCTGAGCTAGTGCGCGAGGTCGAGAGGTTCCGGCTAGATATAGTCGGACTCACCTCGACGCACAGCTTGGACTCTGGAACCAATCTCCTTGAGAGGGGCTGGACTCTCTACCACTCTGGAGTTGCCCCGGTGAGAGGCGCCGAGCAGGTGTGGGCATACTTATTGCCCCCGACTCGGAGCCTGTGCATTGGGGTTTACCCCGGTGGACGAGAGGGTGGCCTCCCTCCGCCTTCGGGTGGGGAAGGGTCCTGACTGTTGTTTGTGCGTATGCGCGAACAGCAGTTTGGAGTATCCACCCTTTTTGGAGTCTCTGGAGGGGTTGCTAGAGGGCATACCTTCTAGGGATTCCCTCGTTTTGCTGGGAGACTTCAATGCTCACGTGGGCAATGACAGTGAGACCTGGAAGGGCGTGATTGGGAGGAATGGCCCCCCGATCTGAACCCGAGCGGTGTTTTGTTATTGGACTTCTGTGCTCGTCATGGATTGTCCATAACGAACACCATGTTCAAGCATAAGGGTGTTCATATGTGCACTTGGCACCAGGACACCCTAGGCCTCAGGTCGATGATCGACTTTGTGGTCGTGTCGTCGGACTTGCGGCCATATGTCTTGGACACTCGGGTGAAGAGAGGGGCGAGCTGTCAACTGATCACCACCTGGTGGTGAGTTGGCTTCGATGGTGGGGGAAGATGCCGGTCAGACCTGGTAGGCCCAAACGTGTTGTGAGGGTCTGCTGGGAACGGCTGGCAGAGTCCCCTGTCAGAAGTAGCTTCAACTCCCACCTCCGGCAGAACTTCAACCACGCCCCGAGGGAGGTGGGGACATTGAGTCGAATGGGCCATGTTCCGTGCCTCTATTGTTGAGGGGGCTGACCGGAGCTGTGGCCGCAAGGTGGTCGGTGCCTGTCGTGGCGGCAACCCCGAACCCGCTGGTGGACACCGGCGGTGAGGGATGCCGTCAAGCTGAAGAAGGAGTCCTATAGGACTGTTTTGTCCTGTGGGTCTCTGGAGGCAGCTGATAGGTACCGCAGGCCAAGCGAACGCGGCTTGGTTGTTGCTGAGGCAAAACTCGGGCATGGGAGGAGTTTGGAGAGGCCATGGAGAACGACTTTGGACGGCTTCGAGGAGATTCTGGTCCACCGTCCGCGCCTCAGGAGGGGAAGCAGTGCAGTGTCAACACCGTATATGGTGGGATGGTGCGCTGCTGACCTCACTCGGGACGTTGTGGGTCGGTGGGAGGAGTACTTCGAAGACCTCCTCAATCCCACTAACATGCCTTCCAATGAGGAAGCAGAGCCTGGGGACTCTGAGGTGGGCTCTCCCATCTCTGGGACTGAAGTCACCGAGGTGGTCAAAAAACTCCTTGGTGGCAGGGCCCGGGGTGGATGAGATACCGGAGTTCCTTAAGGCTCTGGATGTTGTAGGACTGTCTTGGTTGACACGCCTCTGCAACATCGCATGGACATCGGGACAGTGCCTCTGGATTGGCAGACCGGGGTGGTGGTCCCCCTCTTTAAAAAGGGGGACCGTAGGGTGTGTTCCAACTATAGAGGGATCACACTCCTCAGCCTCCCTGGAAAAGTCTATTCGGGGTTCTGGAGAGGAGGGTCCGTCGGATAGTGAACCTCGGATTCAGGAGGAACAGTGTGGTTTTCGTCCTGGTCGCGGAACAGTGGACCAGCTCTTCACCCTTAGCAGAGTCCTGGAGGGTGCATGGGAGTTTGCCCGACCGGTCTACATGTGTTTTGTGGACTTGGAAAAGGCTGGAAAATCCTGTGGGGGGTGCTCCGGGAGTATGGGGTACCGGACCCCCTGATAAGAGCTGTTCGGTCCCTGTACAACCGGTGTCAGAGCCTGGTCCGCATTGCCGGCAGTAAGTCGAGCCCGTTTCCAGTGAGAGTTGGACTCTGCCAGGGCTGCCCTTTGTCACCGATTCTGTTCATAACCTTTATGGACAGAATTTCTAGGCGCAGCCAGGGCGTTGAAGGGATCCGGTTTGGTGGACTCAGGATTGGGTCACTGCTTTTTGCAGATGATGTTGTCCTGTTTGCTTCATCAGGCCGTGATCTTCAGCTCTCTCTGGATCGGTTCACAGCTGAGTGTGAAGCGGCTGGGATGAGAATCAGCACCTCCAAGTGGAGGAGTTCAATTATCTCGCATTATCCTGCTGGAAGTGGCCATCAGAAGATGAGTACGCTATTTGTATAAAGGGTTGGACGTGGTCAGCCACAATACATAGGTAGGCTGTTGCATTTAAACAATGCTCAGTTGGTACTAAGGGGCCCAAAGGGTGGCAAGAAAATATCCTGCACACCATTACACCACCAACAGCAGCCTGAATTATTGATACAAGGCAGGATGGATCCATGCTTTCATGTTATTGACACCAAATTCTGAACCTAACATCTGAATGTGGCAGCAGAAATCGAGATTCAGTGCTACTCACTGGATATTTTCCCTTTTCTGGACCATTCTCTGTAAACCCTAGAGATGGTTGTGCATGAAAATCCCAATTAGTCAGCAGTTTCTGAAATACTCAGTCCAGCCCATCTGGCACCAACAACCATGCCATGTTCAAAGTCACTTAAATCTCCTTTCTTACCCCATTGTGATGCTCATTTTGAACTTCAGCAGGTTATCTTGACAACATCTACATGCCTAAATGCATTGAGTTGCTGCCATGTGATTGGCTATTTGTGTTAACAAGCAGTTGAACGAGTGTACCTAATAAAGTGGCCAGTAAGTATATTTTCATCTGGACTGTTTTCTGAGAAAAATACACAGACCCAACAATGGTGTATGGTGTTCCTTTTTTTGAACTCCCCAAAAAACACTTTTAATGCGTTTCTCGGTTGTGAGATCACATGCAAAATGAAGTTTAACGTCATTTTCACAAAACTGTATACGAAAGGATACACGGCTGTTTTGCTCACTGCTACATATTGCTTTATGATGTTAAAAGTGGGTTTAGAAAGTGGATGAATGGATGGATGGATGGGTAGATATTACACATAACCAATGGAGTGACGGCCAGAAAAGGGCAGTGGCAGCCTACTCTGTGTTGTATTTCATTACACTGTGTACATGAGACAGTCACTTTGACAATTAACTGTTGACATTACATTTTTTTATCAATGCAAAAGTCTATATTTTTGAAAAAGTCAGCACTATCATACACCCGTGTATTGATACTAAGTACAATATAAGTAAGCAATGATATAGCAGAATAAAATGCAATATTTTAACACATATTGAGTTGCTGTTCAGAATATGACGACTGAGAGCGTCAAGAGTAACTTTTACTGTTTCTTGATGTTAGACATTTATCAAAATCTATTTTAGGATGAGGCAGTTATAACTGTAATTAGCTTTGATGCCACTACTGTTTTGTAGCAATAACACTGCACAACAATTTTTTTGAAAAGTCTTGCTTCCTGAAAAGTTTTTGCTGATTGTGACAGGTACCTACTGGGTACGCACAAATATAGTTTTAGTTACTGTATCACGTAGGAACTCTGAGAAATAGACATTTATATGTATACTGTGTGAAGAAAGACAAACACAGGATGAAGGTTTGGGGTTTTTACCCCCGTATATTGCAACAAAAAGTTCAGGTCAATTCGTTTTTTACAAACTCAAAAAAGACATAGAAGGATAGGAGGATGGACAATTTATGTGGATGAACCGGAAATTAAACCGTCGGATGCTGGGAAAATTATGGTGCTGGATGAGTGAACCCATGGGGGAACCAAAGGGAAGAAACGAACCTGGACGTGTTGTGGCTTTTTGGATCATCCGGGTGGTATTACGGCGGTGGCTCCTCGTTCTTGCTGAGAAAATAAGAAGAGAAAGGTTAGTACGCAGCCGCTGTCCCCTGGCATGACTTGTTGCGGTGCGTCTCGGGTCCTTAAAATGCTCCCCATGCACTCGTGCATGACATGACTACCCCTTCAGCCCAGACCCATCGGGTTGGGTGGCCCGAACCGAGTGGTCGTGAACCCGTGAGAGTGCATCAACGTTGGCCTGGAGGTTACCTCATCAATAAGTAACAGTGAACTTATATGGCTGCAGGTCCAAAAACCACCTGCTAACCCGAGAATTCAAGTCCCTTTGAAGGGCCATCCATTGGAGGGCAGCATGGTCTGTTACCAGGGTGAACTCCCGGCCAAGCAGGTAGTACCACAGGTGAGTTACCGCCCACTTGATGGCCAAGGCTTCCCACTCCACCGCTACATACCTCGTCTCCCAGTCCAACAGTTTCTGGTTCAGGTAAATCACGGGGTGTTTGACACCATCGATGCTTTGGCTCATCACGACACCGAGACTGGTGTCCGAATCATCAGTCTGGAGGAGAAAAGGAAGTGAAAAATGAGGTGTTCTCAAAACAGGTGCCGTTGTGAGGGCCATTTTTAAGTCACTGAATGCTTGTTCTGTTAATTCGTTCCACACCACATGCAAAGGGGTCCTCTTCTTTGTCAAGTCTGTCAAGGGGGCTGCCCTCTCAGAGAAACGAGGTACAAACCGGCAGTAGAAACTCGCTAGCCCTAAGAAAGCTTGCACCAGTTTCTTGACTATTGGATGGGGCCATTTCTTTTATTTTTCTTTTTTATATGTCTTTTATTTCGGAGCACTGTGATTTCAGCATCCCTCCTCCTACCAGGTACCCCAAATATAAGGCTTTGTTCAACCCAAAGAAGCACTTCCAGGGGTTTATGCGTAGCCCGGCTTTCAATAGCGTGAGGAGGACAGCGCAAACCTGCAATACATGTTCCTCCCAGGTGCCGGAAAAGATGACCACGTCATCAAGGTAGGCGGCACAATAGGACTGGTGGGGCTGTAGCACTCTGTCTACCAGATGTTGGAAAGTTGCCGGCGCCCCGTGCAGCCCAAATGGAAGTACCTTGTACTGCCAGTGTCCACTAGGGGTGCTGAATGCAGTCTTCTCCCTACCGGATGCCGTTAAGGGAATTTGCCAGTAACCCTTCGTCATGTCAAGGGTAGTCAAATACTGGGCCGTTCCCAACCTCTCGAGGAACTCGTCGACTCAGGGCATGGGATAGGCATCAAATTTAGAGACCTGATTAAGATGTTTGAAGTCTTTACGGAATCTCCAAGAGCCGTCTGGCTTAGATACGAGGACGATAGGACTGGACCAAGGGCTGTGGCTCTCCTCAATAATGCCCATGTCCAACATCTATTGGACTTCTAATTCTACCTCAGCATGTTTTGCCTCCGGGATGCGATAGGGTTGTTCCCTGATGACCACCCCCGGGTCCATCATGATGTCTTGCTGAATCAGCGATGTCCGGTCCAGTGCTTCACTGACCACCTCTGGGACAGACAAGATCGCTAGGATCACTCCTGATTTTCTTTTGTATTCAATGTCTGGTACATCATGTTGCTGTAGTCAGCAGGCATTGACGAATTCCAATTGCCCTGGTATCGTTTCTCCATCGTAGCAATGTCCTGGTGAAACCTTTCACCGTGTTCGTCACTGACAGCACTGAGATTTGTGTGAAAGAAGTCCAAGTGTGAGTGGAGTAAATGAATCTTGAGTGATATGTTGCACTTCTTTGTCTTGTATGTCTTGAGAAGTTTGTCTACCAGCTGAATGTAGTTTGGGGCTCTGTAATTGCCCAGAAAATTGTCAACAATGTCTTTGAAGGCTTTCCAGGCAATTTTTTCCGGCCCAACTAACAGATCTTCAAACCACTTGTCACTCATAACATGTCTGATCCGGGGGTCAACAAAAATGCCCTCTTTGATCTTGGCGTCAGTTATTCTTGGGAACATAAATAACGAAAACCTTCACCTTTCTTGTTCAGTGCTTTCTCGAAATTCTTCATGAGTCCCAGATTTATGTGAAGAGGAGGCAAAAATATCTTTGCCAGGTCGACAAGCGATTCATGTGCCACATTTTTTTGTCCTGGAACTAACTTTTTATGGAGTGGCCAGTACTGTAGAGAATAGTGTGACTCTTTGGCATGGCTGTTCCATTCACAGATGAAACAACAGTACTTTGTATAGCCGAGCTGCAGTCCTAGTGACACAGCAACGACTTTAAGATCTTCACAGATATTCCAGTTGTACCTGCTATACTGGACATGCTTCAGCAACAGTTCCATATTCTCATACGTTTCTTTCATGTCTGCTGCCTAGCCAACAGGTACTGAAGGATAAACGTTGCCATTGTGTAGCAGAACAGCTTTGACGAATTAATGAAGAGACGCCACTCTTCCGGGTTGTGGTCAGAACCCAAGGCAGAGAACAATCCTTCAATGTCACAACAGAAACTGAGACTGTCGACTTGTGTAAAAAATTTGGTTATATCATGATGTCGGCCTCGAAACACAGAAATTTGCGTACCTGGTGACAGCAAACACCATTCCTGCAGTCTTTAACCCAGCAGCTCGGCTTTTGCTTTTGACAGACCCAAATCTCTGACCAAATCATTCAATTTGGGCTGTGTTATCAGATGTGGATCACCAGATGAGCACGGTTCAAAATCCGGGTCAATGTCACTGTCAGTACCCTTCATTGCGGTTTCTTCATCTAGTTCATCTAAGGTCCAATCTTCTGGTGGTTTCGGAATTGGAAGACTGTCATCATGTGGCACGGGTCTCATTGCTGAAGGCAGATTAGGATATTCAATTGACTCCTTGTTTTTGGAGAAACTAGACACATTAGTCAAACAGAAGAACAGTCCGTCACATGGTCTTTCTGTTCTCGCCATATCATCGGAACAGCAAAGGGCATCTCTTTTCGAGTGCCTCTGAGCCAGGCTCTCAGACTGACAGCACATGTCGCACAGCAAATGTGAGGCGCCCATTCCTTGTCTTGGTCACCAATTTTGCAGCCGAAATACAGATGATAAGTTTTCTTTACAAGTGCAGTCATTCAACATCTCTGAGAAGCAGATATAGCAGAATGTATCGCGGCTATTACAACATTGACGAGACATATCGCCTGACACCAAAACATCTATACCATCAAGCTCACTTACTGTTATATTGCTACAGATACTATAATGATACTATACAGTGCATCCGAAAAGTATTCACAGCGCATCACTTTTTCCACAATTTGTTATGTTACAGCCTTATTCCAAAATGGATTAAATTCATTTTTTTCCTCAGAATTCTACACACAACACCCCATAATGACAAAGTGAAAAATGTTTACTTGAGGTTTTTGTAAATTTATTAAAAATAAAAAAATTGAGAAATCACATATACATAAGTATTCACAGCCTTTCCTCAATACTTTGTCGATGCACCTTTGGCAGCAATTACAGCCTCAAGTCTTTTTGAATATGATGCCACAAGCTTGGCACACCTATCCTTGGCCAGTTTTGCCCATTCCTCTTTGCAGCACCTCTCAAGCTCCATCAGGTTGGATGGGAAGCGTCGGTGCACAGCCATTTTAAGATCTCTCCAGAGATGTTCAATCGGATTCAAGTCTGGCCTCTGGCTGGGCCACTCAAGGACATTCACAGAGTTGTCCTGAAGCCACTCCTTTGATATCTTGGATATGTGCTTAGGGTCGTTGTCCTGCTGAAAGATGAACCGTCGCCCCAGTCTGAGGTCAAGAGCGCTCTGGAGCAGGTTTTCAACCAGGATGTCTCTGTACATTGCTGCAGTCATCTTTCCCTTTATCCTGACTAGTCTCCCAGTTCCTAAAGCTGAAAAACATCCCCACAGCATGATGCTGCCACCACCATGCTTCACTGTAGGTAGGGATGGTATTGGCCTGGTGATGAGCGGTGCCTGGTTTCCTCCAAACATGACGCCTGGCATTCACACCAGAGAGTTCAATCTTTGTCTCATCAGACCAGAGAATTTTGTTTCTCATGGTCTGAGAGTCCTTCAGGTTCCTTTTGGCAAACCCCAGGCAGGCTGCCATGTGCCTTTTACTAAGGAGTGGCTTCTGTCTGGCCACTCTACCATACAGGTCTGATTGGTGGATTGCTGCAGATATGGGTGTCCTTCCGGAAGGTTCTCCTCTCTCCACAGAGGACCTCTGGAGCTCTGACAGAGTGACCATCGGGTTCTTGGTCACCTCCCTGACTAAGGCCCTTCTCCCCCGATTGTTCAGTTTAGATGGCCGGTCAGCTCTAGGAAGAGTCCTGGTGGTTTCGAACTTCTTCCACTTACAGATGATTGAAGCCACTGTGCTCATTGGAACCTTCAAAGCAGCAGAAATTTTTCTGTAACCTTCCCCAGATTTGTGCCTCGAGACAATCCTGTCTCGGAGGTCTACAGACAATTCCTTTGACTTCATGCTTGATTTGTGCTCTGACATGAACTGTCAACTGTAGGACCTTATATAGACAGGTGTGTGCCTTTCCAAATCATGTCCAAATCAACTGAATTTACCACAGGTGGACTCCAATTAAGCTGCAGAAACATCTCAAGGATGATCAGGGGAAACAGGATGCACCTGAGCTCAATTTTGAGCTTCATGGCAAAGGCTGTGAATACTTATGTACATGTGCTTTCTCAATTTTTTTATTTTTAATAAATTTGCAAAAATCTCAAGTAACCATTTTTCACGTTGTCATTATGGGGTGTTGTGTGTAGAATTCTGAGGAAAAAAATGAATTTAATCCATTTTGGAATAAGGCTGTAACATAACAAAATGTGGAAAAAGTGATGCGCTGTGAATACTTTCCGGATGCAGTGTACATACTGACTATCTATATAAGCCAAATGAGCAGGATCGGTGTATGCAAGCCACCTTTATAGCTTGCTGAGACAGCATCAAGCTCATTCACACCTGCCCATGCATGCCCAGGATGTCAACTTCCACAGAACAGCTTCCAACCTGGCCTGATTCCATGCCTGGACATGCCCAGGCTGCACAAACTGTTGTTGATAAGTCACTTATTGGAGCAAAAATGTTTGGATACCTCCCAACCCATTAACAGCTGTGTTTGGGGTTCTTCCAGAGGAGCTTAAAGTGGAGAAAGATAAACAAATTGTGATTGCATTCACTACACTTTTGGCACGCAGACTTATTCTGATAAACTGGAAGAACCCAAACTCTCCTCTTTTAAGTCAGTGGGAAACCGATGTGTTATATAATTTGAAGTTGGAAAAAATCAAATACTCAGTTAGAGGATCCGTACAGACTTTTTTCAAAACATGGCAGGATCTAATCAGTAATATTTTAAAATAAGTTCATGAAGCACAGAGAATTTATTAATGTAGGTATGTTTACAAGCCTTAAATTTAACGCCGTTCGGCTTGCTCTCTCTCTCAGGGGTGGGGATCGATCTGTTCTTAACTCAATTTTTCTTTTTATAAAAACTTGATTGATTTGTATGGATTGTAATAAAATTATTAAAAATAAAAAAAAGAAAATGTTTGGATACAAATATAAGAAAAAATCATGACAAAACTGAAACTGGTACATGATGGGTACATTTTGATGTGATATTCATGTGAAAATCTAAAAGAAACACTCAACAGTGTTCAAGAGCAAAAACTTTCTTATGCAGTGGAATTAATGTTGAATGAATGAACTTTGGATCATCTTTATTGCATTATCTATCACCACCGTGGGTGACGTCTCCTGTAATAATACATCGACCCACAGTGATATCTGCAAACAACAATCCCCACCCAGACCTGCTACTATAGATACCTTCTGCAGTCAACAAACCATCCAGTTTATTAATTTCAGACGAAGTGAGGCCACACTAAACCAAGGAGTAGCGATCATGAGCCCAACGCAACAAGGAGTTACCACAATTATGGAATCCAATCGTATAGAAAAAGAATAAAGTTTCGACTCATGAGAGCAGAGAAATTAATAAAGAGGTAGTGTAGATGCCAAAAGGGGCAACATTTAAAAACACATAAATATGCACTTTCTTACCTTTGCCCATTATAGACATAAACCCAAGCAACGGCAATTACTTCGGCTAGTAAGGAATACAGTCGGGATTTCCAACACTGTGAGTGATTCTCAGGTAGTATCCATGAGAACACACGTAGAATATACCAGGTACATCTGGTAAAAATCTGAAAGTGGAACAGAAAGGTGGTTGCCTTCCATGCTGCTGTGCTAAAAAGAAAAAGGATTAAACAACACTAAAAGCTAATGTTATATAATGCTAAAGAATAGCAAAAACAGATTATTTATTTCATGGACTGCTGGATGGATGCCAATGGAGATGTTTCTCAACTAAAAAGAATCATCTCTTTAGCTGTTGACTTAAGTCTTTTCTATGCATTACTCTTTTCATGACCATAATATAAACACATTGCAGATTTCCAGCGGGCAAACATTAGCTTAGGATTAAACACCAGTACTAAATTCCACACATTTTAAATATAAATATGAACAAACTCTGTGCATCTAAATCAGGTTTATTGCTTTGACTCACGCAGTTATGGGACATTCTAGTTTCAGTGACCAAAGTATCAAGTCATAAAACAGTGACAGCACGGCCTACCCATATACATAAACATACAGGGACATAGCAGGTGTTGAAAACAAGTTGACAATAGCAACAAGGTGAAATATTAAAGGATCTAAACTGACGAGGCAAGTTAAAGCCCTTGCGTGTCTACGCACAGCTCATTAAAACAATGAAGCAGCCATTTCACACAAACACCTATTTGGTAAGTTGTACCCATAGGACTGAATTCAAGTGAAATTTGCTCTTCATAGCATAACTCTGATACATCAAGAATGCCTTCTGGTTGTAGGCATACAGGTAAAATTTCATTACAACGAACACCCAGGGACCTAAAAAACATTTTGTTGTAATGAGATTCTGTATTTGTTACTATAGTGCTTTCTTTAACGTGCGTCCAGGGATTTGCAATCATAAATCTTTTCCTGCCTACAAGTTATGCTGACAAGAATTTTTCTCAGCATTTCCTTGCCATAATACACTTTCAGGGTGCGAATGATGCCCAAATCCAATGGCTGAAGCACTGCTGTGCAATTGAGTGGGAGGAATTCAACGTGAACATTATCTAAATGTGGAAGCATGTTGTGGGCAGCACAGTTATCTATCAGGAGCCGAATCATCCTTTTCTTCTTCATATTGTGAACTCTTTTGAGACACCCCCACAATGGGAACGACACGCTGAAGTGCGTCCCGAAGTGCGATTGCAGCATCTGCGGAAGATTGTTTGTCTGTTGCTGTGGTAGGGCAACATCAGGCTGATAACGCTGCAGTGAAGCGACACAAAAGCAAATCATAAAAGATTGGGGTTGCGGTATAAGTCCCTGTCTTGCACCCCAAAACACGAGGCTTAGTCTCAGTACTTTAGCAAAACCAGCTTTATTCAGCTTGAAACATGAACAACATACTTATTTATTATAGCGTGATCTGCCACTCTGCTATACACAGACACAGCAGTCAGGCAGGGTCGTGGCCAGATCAGTGACCAAGTAAACCTGTTATCTGCATTTACAATGTACATGTTCCTAACCTTGCATCACCCATCGAGATCTTTTCTGTTTGCTTTGCTGTTGAGATGCAGCATAGCTGTGAGCCTGCTGTTGCCCCGTATAGATGCCTAGATCGCACTTTTGGACGTTCTTCAACGTACTGTCTAGTTGGGGGAGGTCCCAAGGGAGTTTACAAACCTCATATTTTCTTGAATGAGTGCCGCATTAATAGGAATGTTTCTTGAACGAGCATCACTGAACCACATAAAAACTGCTTTTTTGACATCTTCAAATGCAGCAGTTCACATGTTTGCAGCCTGAGATTTTTCTTCTTTTTTTGCTTGGTCTTTCAAGAAAGTTGACAGTGTCGATGGCGAAATTCAGAATTCACTGGCAGTCTTTTTTCTTTTTGCCGCAATTGAGAGCTGCAAAAATGTAAAGTTTTTTTTTTTCCTAATATGAACTATTATCGTTTTTTCATTTCTGCCATTTCTATAGGAGGATAACGAGTTAAATTCCAATAGATGTTTTTCAAATGTTGATGAGTGATAAGCAAAAGGTATCATTAAAAACCACAGGAAACAAAAAAGGCAAAAAAAAAAAAAAAACAAAACAGTAAGAGGAAAGTTCAAATAAAGAAAAAAAAATTACAGTGTTTCTGTTTGGGGATCGTTGTGCACAACTGAGCTGCGGCCACAGAACTAACTGCTCTGTGGATGATTCATTCAGGCATTTCAATGTCTTTTGGGCACTTCGTTGTAATGAAAGTATCTGCTGAAATGTACTTCGTAGTAGCGAGATTTCTATAGACTCATGTCATATGGGGAAGCTGCTGGGGCCATAAAAATACTTCGTTGTAATGAAAATTTTGTTGTAAAGATATTCGTTGTATAACGGAACTTTACCTATATTTGCCATCCGCAGTTGCTGGTCTCATCGCTATAAATGACTGAAAATTGCTGGCCATGCCACAATTGACTATATGACCATACTTCGGTGAAATCTCAGCCTGCTCAGTCACTTCTGTTGTCTGTACTGCAGTTGTGATTTTTAATCAGAGGCGAGAATGTCTGAGAAAAAAATTCAGCATATTATAAAAATGTATGCCACCAGTGACTGTATGTGTCATACCTGCTATTCTGTAAGAAGTCCACAAAATGAGTGTAAATTTAAGGGGGAGACAGGAAAAGACCTCCATGCCATTAGGTGGGAGGAAGAATTGCAACATTTTCAAATACATACCTCACTGTTCCCCACTATGACAGGAAGGCAGCTGTGGTGGGGTGGTTGCTGGATCCTCTTTTAGAAAAAATGGAGTCCAAGAATGCAGGGGCACCTGGGGCTTCTAGGAGGCACTTTGATATGATGACCCCCGACTTCTCTAGAAGGAGTCCTAGGCCAGGACTAATGCCGTGTTCACGTCCTATGGCACAGACTGTTCTGTCTGTACTAGGATGTACAAACGGAGTGAAAGGAAGGTGAAAGGTGAAAACTGTGAGGCATGCTACACATGTCAACGCGAAATCAAAACCAAAAACAAAATGTCAACAGTACATGGGAAGGGCAAAATTGTAGTCAAAAACTACATTAAGTCAAAACCAAAAAAATAAACATTAGAAAGTCTTTTAGTTATCCAACAAGTAGGACAAGAGAGAAGTTATGGCCGCTATTTAAATCATTGTAATAATGACAATTGCTGGCACAACTTCTGGAAGCACAGCTGCAAGTGACTGACCTACAAAATGGCAGCACCCAATAAAATAAAAATAATAGACATTATTCTTTATTTTGAATACAGGCTTCCTATGAAACTGGTATGCATACCTGCAGATTCTCTAAGTAGAAAAGAGAAAGCCTTTTATTAGATACATAAATAAAACCATATTTGTTGCCATGGGGACTGGGCTTTTTACGGAAGCTCCTTAAATAAATATATACAGTATATATATATATATATATATATATATATATATATATATATATATATATATATATAAATACACACTATGTTCTGAACACACATAAGAATGTCTAAGAAGGAAGTACATTTTAAAAAGAAAGAAAACTTCTGATTTGGCTGTCACACTCACAGTGAGGCATTATGCAGGTGTATTGTTGTTGGTATAAAGGACCCCCAGTAGTGTTTCTTGACAAATTTATGTTGAACAATTCATTGGCTGACAGTCCCTCAATGTTAGTGTGTCACAGAGAGGATCTGCAGAATCATTCATAATGGCACTCAGGTTTGTTTTAATTCTCTCCTTCACTATGACCTCCGGAGGGTCCACAGTTTGTCATAGAACTCAGCCTGCCATTTTAGTTAGTTTGCTGATATGGTGGGTCTCTCTTGAAGTGATGTTAACAGCCTAGCACTTCACAGCATAGAAAACTGCACTGGCCATCACAGTGTTGTAGAAAATGTGAAGGATGTCACTTCCCACATTAAAGGTGTACAGTCTTCTAAGGAAAAGAGTATGTGCAATTCTTTCTTATATAGTTCCTTTGTGCTCAGAGACCAGTCCAACCTGTCATTAATCTTAACCCCCAAATACTTGTAGAAGTGGACCACCTCAACATTCACTCCCTGAATAGTGACTGCCATAGAGCCTGTTTGGTGCGGCAAAAGTCAAAAACAGGTTCCTTGGTTTTGCTAATGTTAAGTTGCAGACAATTCTCCTTGCACCAAGAAACAAACTTTACTTGACTCCTGTACTCTGTCTCATCACCTTTATCAATACACTCAATGAGTGCAGAATCATCTGAGAATTTCTGCAAGTGACACGACCTGTTGTTATATTTATAGACAGAACTGTTCCTTGTGGTGCTCCAGTGTAGCCACATCCATATCAGAAACACAGTCTTGAAGTTTCACAAACTGAGACCTGCTTGACAGATGGTCCATTATCCAGGACACAATAGGCTCATCCACCTGCATAACTCTTGAGTTTACTCCTTAACAAGAATGGCTGGATGGTATTGAAAGCCCTGGAGAAATCAAAGACATAATCCTTACAGTGCTGCCAGCTTTGTCCAGGTGAGAATACACATAGTGGAACAGATACAAAATGGCATCTTCCACCCCAATCTTTGTCCGATAGGCAAATTGTAGTGGGTCCAAGTGGTCTACCGCAACAGGACACATATAATCCAGGACCAGTCTCTCAAAGACCTTCACAATGTGAGTGCCACTGGTCTGTAGTCATTAGACAAAGAGACGCCTGCCTTCTTTGGAAAAGGAACAATGCAGGATGTTTTTCCACAGCAGTGGCACTTTCTGAAGCCATAGGGACCAACTGAACAGGTGACAGAGGACACTACAAAATTGGTCAGCACAGTCCTTAAGAACTCGAGAACTGACTCCATCTGGTCCTGTGTCTTTTCCTGTGTGTAGCTTACTGAGTTGACTCCTTACTTGGTCTTCAGCTATGGGCAGTCCACACTGACAGCTGGGCAGTCAGAGGTGGACTTGTCATTGGCCATTTCACTTGATTTTGTAGGAGTTTTTGATGTAGTAGGGAAGGTGAGGGAAATATCTAGTAATAAATTGGTTCTCTCAGGGGTGGGGGTCGACTTGTTCTTAACTCAATTTTACTTTTTGTAAAAATTGATTGATTTGTATGGAATGATTGCAATAAAATTAATAAAACATCAAAATAAATAAATAAATAGGTTCTCATTCAGGTAACCTTTTAGTTCCTTAGTAATCCAGGGCTTGTTGTATGGAAAACAATGCACTGTCTTTGAGGGTTACCACTGTGTTGACACAAAAGTTAATACAGCCTCTGATACTGTGACTGAGTCCCTCAACATCCTTCACGTGTAACTTGCGTATTATTTCCCAGTCTGTCATTCGGAAACAGCCATTCAGAGCTATTTCAGCATCCAGGCTCCACTTCCTCACTGTTCTGGTGGTAACAGGTTGTTGTCTAATAACAGGCTTGTAGCTGGGAATAATAGTTATCAGGTTGTGGGCAGATCTTCCAAAAGGTGCCAGTGGTTTACACTTCAAGGCATTTTTAAAATTTGAGTAGAGCAGGTTCAGCTTGTTATTTCCTCAAGTGGAACAATACACACATTGATAGAAATTTGTAATAGTTCCTTCAGAACTAAGGTGTTGTATCATGTTAGCCATTTTGGATATAGTGAAAAGTTGAGCAAAATGGCAACTAAAAAGACTACAATATGCAAGCTTTCCAGGCAACTCAGGCCCCTTCATCAGGCAAGCTGCTTCAAAAGTTTGCATATTGTAATTTTCATAGTTCCTTCCAAAGTCACAAAGTAGAAGTCACCACCTATTATAACTTGAGGGTCAGAGTGAGTCATCATTAAAGTGTTGGTGACAG